>NC_049981.1:1204599-1233655 GCF_000003815.2 Branchiostoma floridae | reverse complement strand
CAAGGAACGACAGCTGATGACAAAGCAAAACTGTTCACCAAGTTTTCTTCTCTATCTAATGAGTAGTATACAAAGACATCTCTGTTTGACTGAGGTAACAAAATGAATGGCCATTGCCATTGCTCCCATGTTTACGATTGCCCATGCAGCAAACTTGCAAGATATACACAAGGAAGCTACATGTAGAAAAATTTGGACTGTTGTCACATGTCATGAGGAAAACGATGCATCCATGTAACCAGATGATGACACACTGAATCAGGAAACTGTTTACTGCAAGTCAGTTATATGGAACTTTCTTAAGAACGTTTACATAAAAACATGTAAGAATGGTAGGGCAAGCATATACAAATTCTTGAACAATATCGAAACTGTGCTTTGAGTGCTTGGGCACAGCGAGGAAAGTGCGCGGCCCGAACCAGGCAGATAAAAACATTGTGTCCCATATAGTAAGTCATATTGTACCATCTTGATTGTAGGTGTGGTTCATGGCTCAGTTCAGATTAATATGAATACAAAATTAAAATCCTTCATGGTTGACAATTGTTCCAAGTTTTGACCTCATCAAAGGTATAGCGATTGACTACATGCATGGGGCACTTCTTGGTGTCACGAATTGTACTATGTTTTATTGGTATACTTCTGCATATAAGTACCATCAAGTGACTAGTGGCTATAACTTTGAAAACCCATGCCGTGGAGTACGAAATGACATGACAAACCTGCAACAATATCAACTCTTCGTAAGAAAATGAGAAAAGAACAAAGAAATGTTTATTCGACAATTGAAGAGGGTAGGGAAGGAAGTTAAAGACTAATTTATTTCAAGAATTGCCACTATAGTGAATTGTTTTTGCTATTTAGAAAAACTGAAACATGTGCATGGGAAGGACTATAAGCAAATCCTCGTTTAAAGTTAAACATTATATAGGTTACGTGACAACACTGCATGTATGAATCAATGTGGCGAAGTTATCCTCGCATATGTGCCTTCAGATTTTACGATTGTCTCTCACTGTGGGAGCCACATGTTGTAGAGCTGGGTGGGAATTACATGATGACTGTAAGAATGAAAGAGTTCAATGATAAATTCTTGCAAATAACTGAGAAAACTGTAGTCCAAGAAGTCGTTCCACTTAACATTGCAGATAACCTCAGGAGGTTGCTATAATAGCATTACTGTCAGCGGTACGATAGTCGAAACACAGATGTTTCTACAAATGCAATCCTGCAGAAATAACACTCAGATCAGGAAGGAACGGTGTTAAACTGTCATTACTGCAGAATGAAGCAGCTCCGCAGTAAATCCAAGTAGGAGATGATTAAGAAACAGGTTCTCGACGATGCTCATTACAGAGTAATATAAATATCAGGAGCATTTCTTTGGGGGTGGAACTACAGAAGTTGCATAGATCTTGGGACATGTTTTATCCTTCTGTTTTCTGAAAGTTTCATTAGGCCATTGTCAAGATACTTGCACTGTTTATAAGGGGATATTGATATAGGCTATAGTTGTTGTTGTTTTTTAATCTAATGAATCATGTTGTTACAGTCACCTCTGGAAGAACTACGAGAGCACGCAATACACCTTACAACCTCAGGCCAAGGAAGTAAGACCAAGTATACATATTTAACAAGACGGATGGAATTAGATGCAGATGAGGTGGACATGTTGAGGCTGGAAGAGACAATGTCACGTGTAACAAGGGCACGACGAACACATCTAAGGAAACTGTTATTACTTGATGCCGCCAGGCAAAAGTATCAAACGTCCGTCAGTGTATTGAAATTCCACATGGAAACATGCATCAAGCTGAAGTTATTGCGGCGGCATGTGACTGGAGTGGACTGAATCGCATTCGCTGGACGAGTATTATAAAACATTGCTACACCTGCAGCTATCATTAGTAATCCATAGGGGCACAGTTCCATCAGACTAGCATTTAAGTAGGCATTTGCAAACTATTTTCCTAATCCAACTGTAATGACTGCAATAACATGCAATCCTTCTGATTCAAGTGCCCGTTTGGACGATGCCCAGTTCACTCCCACATGGGGATGTGCGTCACGCTGAGGCCCATAAGGAGTCACCCGACAGGAGTCGACTGTGCTGTGTTTGTGTGCTATGTATTATAAGCAAAATATGAATTATTAACATAATATCAGGGCCAAATATGTATTGAAGCAAATGCATTTCTTTCCCAAATTGTCATGGAGAAAATGAGACAATGAGATTTGAAATTAAAACAAGGCAATCAGTGGGCATCACCACACATACAAATGTGTTGCTTCCATCATTAACATGCCTGTTTAGCCGGTGCCCCGATGGCCTTCCATAGAGGAACTTGCAATAAGATTTCGCAGTGTGGCACCACACAAGTGGTGTAAGCGAAATGTATTCACATGCCAGGTGGGTATGAGTACTTCCTAACAAAAGGCATAAGTAAAGGACACTGTAGCCGATGTCCCCACGCTGCTCCAGAACGTGGAACTCAGAAACATATGGCAACAGTTGAGGATTAGACATCAGTTTATAGAGGTGCTCAGGGACAAAGATATAAGACTAGAGATCCTGCGTCCATCTTATTGTGGATGGTCAGAACATACCGCCACCTTGATGCAGGAGGTACAGAATCTCCAGCAGGAGAGACACTGGTTGTTAGAACAGAATCACTACTTATCCCGAGTAGCGTGGACATTATGTATCCCATGCAGCAGGGACATTATGTAATGATAATGATAGTTTGAGAAGTCATGTTGAATCTCAACCAGCCCACACCGGTGGGCGCCAGTCCTTTTAACCATTCCACGTTTCCATGTGTAATCATATGTATCGGTAACAAAGAAGCAATTCATTGTATTAGTTTGCATGCAATAAGGAAGACATATCTAGCACTTGCCCAGAAGGGGAATATGCCTTACTTTAAGAAACAGAAGTTAATGAAATGACTGAGGCTGTACCATACTGTTGAAGAACCATACTTTAGGGCCATGGTTCATGAACTTAAACCGGCATATCAGCTTCCTAGCCGTAATGATGTCAGCGAGCGTCTTATCCCTGTTATGTAAAAGGCCACGCCTGGAGCCTTGAAAGAGGACCTGAAGAACTAGAATGCTGACTCTGTGTCACTGACTACTGACGGCTGGAGTTCAAGGGTTGCACATCACTATATGATGTTAGCTGTTCATTATCTTAAAGATTTGTATCTGCAATGCAATGTTCTGCTAACAATCGAGCCGGACGTAGACAGAGAGAAGACGTAGACAGAGAGAGCCTTTAGTCCGACAGTTTGGGTTTGGGAAGCAGGGTAACAGCAATGACCACAGATAATGTCAGAGCTGTGCTAAATACAACAGGTATGGAAGGACTTGGGCTATCACTGAGATATTAACCCTGAACCTAGCAGCCTAAAAGCTGCTCGAGGTGAAAGCCCTGACTACCTTGATAGGCACAATATAGCCGTTGTTAGATGGTGAAGACAATTCTGGACATGACTATCTCCTGTCTGATGCAAGAAAGATGCCAGAACCAATGCCAGCGCTTATATATCAGTGAATAGCTCCAGAAGCACGCAGTTATGAGCAAGCACCAAGTGCAGAGAACCCTTGGTGGGCACACTTGGTTGATCTGCTTCTAATAAGAGAGGCACAAGCAATAAAAAAAAACGCTTTTCATGTTCTTGCCAACTATGATACAGGATAGTACTGTAGACAGCATAAAGCAGGCCTGGATTGACACAAAAGCCAGCTGTCAGTGTTAATAACATCATGTTCAGTGGAAAGTAAAAATACCATAGGCAAACGCATTTAACTTGTTTATTTCTTTCTTGAAATTCTTCCTTCTTTTTACTCAGTATGAATTTACAGAGAGTTCTCCTTTTCATCCTTATTTCATAATACTACCGTTGATTTGTTTCGACATACATCTTGTGGATATGTGAATACTGAAAATTTCATGCACTCATTGAAACATTTTGACATCTATCAACGCGAGTTTGTTTAAAAGCCATGGCTTGTCCTGCAGGGAAGATTACACCAGCATGGCAGGAATGAGGATATGGGGGTTGGGGAGGCCGGTATGTAGTGTGGAGACTTCATAACTGTTGATGCAAGTGTTGTTCCACCCTCCATATGGGATGAAGCCTTTGTTGGGTAAAATGTACCCCATAATTGTAGAGTTGGTCTGTACTCGTGCGAAAAACTGCTAAGTTCTCAAGAACATGTCTGTTGTAACTGCCAATTTATGTGCATACACTTAGTAGCTGCAGACACCAGGTTCATTGTGATGTACGGTTCACCTGACAATATCATGAATATGGAGCAGTAGAGCATTCCATTCATACTTGAGCATTTGGAAGCCCAAAACACATAGAAGACAGCCCAACGTAGATACCAAGAGGTAGAACCCTGGCCATGACTAATGGCGACAGTGACAATAGGAACAGAAGCAAAAGAAATAAAACATTATTTGTGGCCTTGACATCCAGTAAACCCATCTCAACTTAGCTGAACAAGCCCCCACTGAGCCAGAGGTACAGTCCCCGAAGTCTGGGTTTCCAAGAGGCTTGACAGCTGTAATACTTTTAGACCTGACTAACCCACCCTGAGTTAACTGGATGTTCAACCGTTGCCAATAGTTTTGCTCTGTCACCTATGTTCATATTTGGGTGTATTATGCAGCAGCAATGTGTCTCAGCATCCTGCTTTAGACACTGATAAATTTCCACACTTGTAGGGAACACGTCAGAGACCACCAGTCTGCTCCACAGCCATGTGCCATGGTGTACGTCTCTGTATTGACCTGTGGAAAAGAAATACACGTATCATTGCACAACTTATAAGGGGACGAGATAGTTTTTTAACATCTCGCGTACTGAATGTTAACAGCTGTGACTTCAACAGTATAATGCACGCATGGTTCATCCACAAAGATACTAGTAGTCAGTGATTTCTGTCGCAGCCCAAATCAAACAACTACGAGAAAGGGCAAGCAAGAACGTGAAAAGCTGTAAGTCACGTTTTCATTTAAACCCTCCAAAATACCGCCTCAGATATCAGTGTCCTTCCAAACACTCTACCACTAGTGACCTTGCCAAGAGAAGCACGACTGTTTACACAAAGAGTACACACGACCACGCCGTCCCGGTCCTTTGTTCTCTGACAACAGAACTCAGTAGCAGAAACTGACTTCTTCACTCAACAAAATCAGAGCAAGGAGGTTAACCTCCTTGATCAGAGGCATCCTCCAATTATAGCTTCCAGATGCCACACTGAATTCAACAATGACTCCAAGACGCCGACATTTCAGAGAAGTTCGGCCGAATTCCCCCGTGGTTTTTAACACAAGAAATTATTCCTCCCGCGTACGGCCGCCATAACCCTAAGATTTTTTACAATATTCGTTTGCAACTTCAAACTTAAAATGCCCTGACTAACCACTGACCAATCTATACTACAAGGTACCTGCGAATGTTTTATAAAGCAAAAATAAGGGTAAAAGACGAAGAAATATTCAGTTCAGCTGGAGTTCAACCTCACCTCACAATGGCCGCCCTACACTGACTGATTCCACACTGAACAGAAAAACTTCTCTTGTATCAGTGCGCGTAAACATCTTGAATATCTCCAACCATCACATGAGAGGCTTACGTACAGTTTGTATCGGTAAAAGTATAAACATTAGAATGTCTATTATAAACATTGAATAGTCTCAAAAAAATCTCATAGTCAAATATGACAGCGTATTGAATAATTCATTTGACGTTTCCTTAATGATCGCACTATTTTATGGCGGCGCTTGTGTACATTCTGTCTGCTCTCGGGAAAGTTATTTGGTGCCTGCTAGAAAATGACGTAAGAAGCGTAGGGAGGCTTACCTGAGGGGTTTTCAAAGTAACGTTACCGCTCTTTCAAATAATGCAAAACAAAAACAACTCGGCCTTTTTACGATAAAATCAAGGTACCATCAGCTGCAGCCAATGGCTTTATTGAAATGCTCTATATTTTCGAGGGGTCAGTGAATGGCCAAATGCAAACACATGAAACAAAATGCACGCAGATAACCACGATGGTCAAATTTGGCCCAAAAGTTTCCATTCGAACGCAGAGTATCAGGTTACCGGAACTCCCGCGCGGTCCCAGCGGAAGGCTGACGGTGACTGAAATCTTCTACAAGATCGTGATAGTTAGAAAAGCAACCCCTCGCACGTGTCTCGTCAAGATTAAATGAAAACTGGCAGTGTGTACACGTCGAATCTAACCGTGTACTTCTGTGGCACAGTTTTGTCTCAATAATTTCTGAAATGTGCCTAGTTGGTTGATTTGGAAATGGTGTTTGGTGGACAAAAAAAAAAAAACAAATACCATATTTAGATCGGTCCTAAATTTGACTGAAAATCCAAATCTTTTATATTATATAAGTAATGATTGTAAGGTCAAACTTCTGACTTAAGGATTTTTCCACTTCCACCAAGAACTATTTTTGCAGCCAAGATAAGGTCGAAAAATCATGTTTTCCACATTCAAAGACTCGTAATTCAAAATTGCCTCCATATTACCAAAATCCCTAAGACACAAATCTGGAGATATTAGTAGTCGACAATGTAAGTCCTGAAAGACCTGATTTGCACGCGTTTTGTAAGCGATTTAAATGCCATATTTGGTCGTAGTCGAGTCGCACTGATAGTGATAGGGGCATGGAGTAATTGATACCGCCGTAAACATGTGTTGTAACATTTAAGGTCACCGATAATGACGCCAGCAGCTTTAATTCATATCACATATTCCAAACTTAGCGGCAGAAAAACTAAGCTTGCCAGATAATGTTTTATATTTGCGAATATGTAAATTTTTCTTCTGACCCACGGCACCCAGGAAAACAAGGGTGTTCTCTGCATGGGTACTGTAACAACTTGCGGGTGACCTCCAATAGAACACCCGTTCTGTTCGATCACGTCAGCGTTCTGATCAATCACGTCAGATGTAATAAGATTCGTGTTCTAAATCCCCAAATATAAATTTTGGGGCCAAATTTTACCATCGTGTACATACTTACAGCCCTAAAAAAGAATTAAGTCTTAAGATACAACTAAGATTCACAAACAGAGACTTAAGAACTAAGGTCAGACGGTCCAGACCAATATATACGTGCACATTATCATCTCTTCTTGTCACCACAGAACAATTTAGATACGGCAATGACCTGGTACAACATAATTCAATTGTGGCGTGCTTTTTTCTTTCTTTCTTAACCTCAGGGGACTAGTATCTTGTAAAAAAAAAGAAACGTTTTATTTTTCATCACCAAAAATGTACATGATTGCGAAGACTTTAGAGATCACAACAAATTGAAAAGAAGCAAAGAATGACGCCAGGAGAAGCTTCGAAGAGAAAAAAACAACAACAGAGAACATCAGAATTTGACCCATTAAAGATCTATCAAAATGTTCCGACGGCATGAATATTTTTATAAAACCATTACATCAATAAAAGTCACACCAAACCAACATACAAATCGCCACGCTACTGGATCACCAAGAATTCACAGGTGTTCTTACTTTTCAACCAATTCCAAAGCGACTGCCAACACGACTTTTAGAAGGGTCTTAGAATTTTAGCTTCTGCTTGCACTCCAAAAAGTTCGCATTGTCTCAGCAGTGACTTGTTTGTCACGTCTTCGCTATGAAAAATAAATCCACCAATTAGCAAGACAGATAACACCATGGCGTCTTTAGACTAATCTTGATTTGACATCGCGTCATATTGTTGACTACATTTATATTTTACCTGATAAAGCAACTGAAGTATACGAGCATAGCCGCAAGATATTCCCGTTTGTAATCAATTTGCTGACTTGTATAATTCTGTATCCCAACACAACCATATTGCAAAGCCCGAGTTCTTTTAATGTTTAGCATCTCGGCATGTTTTAGTACAAACCAACTCCCACGCGTCTATTGAAACCGTTTCTTTGATATGTAAACACCCCACAGCTTTTCTTGACTTCAATCTCTCACATAAAAAAGTTGTTTACTTGTTCGTGAAAATACATTTTAATTTTGCAACACGTCGTGCCACACCTTTCTTCTGATATGCTCATGACAGACTAATCAATGCTGTTTTCCCAACCATATATTGGCATGTTTATTTCTTTGAACTCCACTGGTCAGCTTTGTTGCTTGCCGACCAGTGCAGTTCATTTGCAGGAGTAGCCGGCGAGACCTACACTCCATTAGCGAGGCACGGCAACGGGCAGACCGGCTGCCCTCCTACGCCACCGCCTCACCACCTCAGTGCAGCGCAATCATCCGTGTCCACCGTGACTTCGACGCTTCTAACAAGTTGTATGAGACGCTGAGCCAGTAAGTCTACCTAACCTCTCGCCGCTTTACAGCAAAGAAAGATGGGGACGAGGACGCCCCGAGATGAAAAGGGCACTGAGGAATCGAAGGATCATGTCAACTTTTCCTGCCCAACGGACACGTCTACAGGTAGGTCACACCTCTATGACTAACTCTCACTTTTAAAGTGACCTCAGTTATCACAGAATGACAGTAAAGTTACCTGACGCGTTACAAGTTGCATATGTAATAACTTATCTGATCCAAGCCTGCTGCAAAGTACATTCCCGCGGGTCGGCTGCGCTTTGCATTTTTTTTGGCATCAATATTTCGCGCAGTACTTTTCTGGCTTCTTGTTGATTTTAGCTGCCTATACAATGTGCATCTCCAGCTGGAACCGTTCCGACCTATACAGTACAGGTGGGGTCACACATGCGTATATATCAAGTCCGTTTGAGGTGCGTTTAAGTCTCTACCAGGCTCCACAGGTCGCGGGAAAAATAGTAAGAATTGGACAAATATAGATACAATAACATGCCAGATGAGTTAGCTGACCGAGAAGTATGGTTAGCGACCCAGCTAACTCTTCTGATATGTTACCTGTTTACGTTTGTCCAATTTGTATTATTTTTACAACGACCTGTGGAGCCTGGTGGAGGTAAATACTCCCATGCGCGCCTCTTACGGACTTAAATATATACGCAGGTGTGACCCCACCTTACCTAAAATATCTTATTATATATTGGTCTATTTGCTGTTAACAAGGCTCTTTCGTTTGCATGTGCTTTGATTGAGTATATCATACAACGTCCTTGATTCTATCAAGGAGAGACTTCTTTTGATATATATCCCATGGCCAGATGAAGAAGTCTACGGCGCGGCATGTAAGGTAACAGTTATATAAAAATGCTCTCAAATTGGTTGACTTGTCGTGCGATGAAACGCTACTATGTTTGTGCTTTTGGTAAGAATTTGCTAAAATTATCCCGAGGTCTCGATGTTTATGTGAAGATGATTATGGAGAAAAATTACTCATGGTTGTTCTGGGCATCGTTTTGTTGCGCTTTTATACATTAATCTTGTTGTGCGCGTTTTTCCGACCAATGCGCGATTTTGTACGATAAAACACACCAGTGCCATACATCAGCTTATATCCCATTTCCTCAGGTCGGCGGACTCGCTGCGACCTAAACTTGACTTGCTCAACAAATTTGATAGATAAAAACTACTTTTTTATGTTTTGTTGTCAGATACCGAGGGTCCCTACAAATACAAAAAGCCGGAAGATGTAAGCTTTGTAAAAGGTACGTCGAATTTTTATTCAAACTTGAGCAATACACTAGATCACGTAGGTAAGGCCACTGTGGTTTAATTTTATGGTTGACATCCAAACGCGTATTGATTTTCGCCTGTTGTCAAAAACAGCTGTGTCACAAGTTACACAATAGCATCCCGGGTCAAGCAGAATTTCAAGCTTGCCAGGATATGCTGTCCATGGTAAGGGGACACACGGTCTGACGGCATGGGGCCAAAGCGCCCTTGTTCCTTCTTTAAGAATGACAATATAAACATGATAGAACTGGTAACGCTTGTTTCTTACAGTATTATAGGAGGTGAACATAAGACAAACCAAGCCTGGGAAAGAATGGCCTGGATTAGGGCTGGGTATCGGTACAGCTTACCGGTACAAAACCGGTTTTTCTTATTGGACCGGTCCAGAAAAACCGGACCTGAAAAAATTAGGTGGACCGGATGTTGGACCGATTAGAAAATTAACATATCATTTTATCAGGCATTCACACGTTTTGGCGCTTGCAGTTGGAAGAAAATGACAAGAGTGAAGTAGAGTAGAGTTTATAGTAATTGAAGGTTTACAGTCAATCGTACAGGTGCAGTTAGCGTTGTAGTGTTTTAAAACGCCAGTGTAAGTCTAATACCCCACCAAACAGATTTCTTGGTAGTGAAATGGACCATTGGTATATGAGTCATACTGAATCAGGTCCAGGTTCAGGTCCGGACCTGGACCTGATCCTTTGGACCGGACCTGGACCTGAATTTTCTGTACCGGTACCCAGCCCTAGCCTGGATGTTTAGTCATCTGCACAAGTGGTTTAGTTGCATCTTTTGCTTTAGGATTTTTCTCTTTTTATTCGCCTACGCACATTAGTTTTGGGGTCTTCAGTCTCGGAGTCCAGAGTATGTCATCCATAAAATTATGGTGGTCTAGCCTTATCTATGACAGGCATAGGTAAATACGGCCACATCAATTAATTTTCTTGGTTCTGCGATACTTGAAAAACATTCAGCCAACTGGAAAAGAGAACAGATGGCTAGGAGGAAGATTTATCTTTACTTTCTAAAACTTTGGGTATCATGGCCGAGATTTCCCCTTAGACTTTCATATTCATATCCATACTCAGCAATATACCACAAAATCCGTCAAACCAAGAACTTAGATTGGTGAAGCCTAATCAGTCTGGTGTAATAAGTATGTATGGTATATGTTGAGTAGGAGTACGACTGTACGAACATACCAATGGATATGAAAAGTAGCAGAATGTTTTGCTCGCTTAAGCCTTTGGGGGTGTCTTATTTTGATCATTATATATATGTCACATCTACTTAATTTGCTGGTTATCTAATATATTAAAGTTAATATATCAGTCAGGGGACAACACAATTTCTTGTGCATGACGAAAACATGTCATAAAATTCTATCAGTTCTGTCGCAAAACATCCTGTATGCCGCGAATAGGCAGCTGTACATGCATATGTCAGCACATCGCTGTTGCGTTTGATGTTCAGACGGCAAGATGATAGTCTCTACCAGACAAACCCAGCTAGATATTATAGGGAGAAACATTTGACAGAAGATTTGTTGTGCTATCAGAGGAGTTGGTCGGGCGCGATTTCAAAAATATCGACATTTTTTCAAGGTCTAACTTTTAGCCTTCTAAGATGTTAAAACATTTTAACCTTAATATTCAGAATCATTGGCGATTCATGAATATTGTAGAATCTGATACAGCGGCAAGTTCTTTTTTTAAATTTATTTGTGATTCTGAATTTATCATTTCATTTTTTTTCACGGGGGTTTGTCTTTTATATCCAGAAATGGCAGAGAATGAGTGCCGTACCGCGTTGTTATTCGGTGTCCCAAATGATACTATGTATGTATAATGCATTGTATTCATATATGTCGTTTTTGTTTTTGTAACAACTTATGCAATGCCTGTGTCCTCGTGTTGTGGAAGCTGCCAAGGCCGACATGGCAGACCAATTTAGATAAAGAGTATCAATTGATCGATTGATCTATATTCAGGTAGATAAGCTACGCACTGACATGTGATAATTCCAACATTTTGAGTAGGGGCTAGTAAAAAAGACAATGTCCACTAGTACATGATATTGAGACATTTAAAATCCTACAAAGTCAAAGATCTAGACAGTACATTCAACTACCTCTTAACCCTCAAACCACCGTATGGGGTCAAAACTGACCCCAGGCGTATATCAATGTGTGCCATTATATCATTTCTCGTCGAAAACAAATTTCCTTCCACGAGTTTGTTTGTGTATATGTCCTATAACTTCTTCTACGTTTTTACCGAGATTGGTTTATTGTTGATTAAGTTATCCTCGAAAGTTTATGCATGGTCCAGTGGGGTCAAAACTGACCCCAGCATTTTTTTAAACAAACTTTTGCGACCCACACCTAAACTACTTATGGTAGGATTACGAAATTGTCAGAGAATGATGTACATGTAAGCCAAAATTATTGTAGCAACTTTTGTGCCATTATCATGTTATATGACGACATTATGACGTCATCTAGGTAATATCGGCCGCCATCTTGGATTTTGACTGATGACGTCATTAAATGAGCATAAATTATGAATATTGAGTCCTGAAATTTACGTTAAATTTCATAAGATGTGATAAACAACTGTTATTTGCCAAGAAAACCTTAAAACTTAAATGTTTAATACAAAATTAGAAAATTTCGTAATAAATTTGTCTGTCAGAATTCCGTTGCCATGGCAACATGAAAAATGATGAACATACTTTGTTCACTGAAAATGTTTGCTATCAACATTTTCTAAAAAGTTACCAAGTTTGGCGGCCCTAGCATAAGCCATTCAGGCGCTATATGGCATTGAAGCTGGTACAGGCATCAAAAACCTCCTTCCCGTTCTGAAAAGCGTTGGTGCAAAATGTGGTCCTCATGATCTTCTGCATAAATTATGATAATGAGCTAGAAGTATTCTCACCTAATCATGTCAGATTGTCCCACATAGATTAATGAAACTATACATATATACAAATCATAAAAAGATTCACACAAAAAACTGTATTTGTACAAAACGTCTTGGGGTCAGTTTTGACCCCATACGGTAATCTACGTAACAAAAAAGCTATGGTGGTTTGAGGGTTAAGATTATGAATTCTTGTACAAATTGCTATATGTCGTATCATTTATAATTGTAAAAAAGGATATCATTATTGATATTTTCCTATCTTAGGGCGTGCTATTGACCTGTGGATTTGGGTGAAATCTGGTTACAAGAACGCTCCTTGGCATGCTCTGGGCTGCGGTCTCTTGGTGATAGCATTGGTGGCCGCGACAATCCTCGCAACTCACTTTGCAACTGGAAATGGGGTAAGCTTCTTTGTTAGCAAGTGTTACAATCAAAGCTCCAAATAAAGGTTCTGTATACGTGGTGCCAGTCACATTTTAATAATGCAATTACCCTAAAAGACCAATTCTTACTGTACAATTGTGCCAGAATACTGTTAAGGCTACACCTTGGTAGAATGAATGTTGGCAGTGATCAAAAAGGGGAAAATGGTACTTTCCTCCATAGTGCTGTGTGGCATAGATGGGTTCGGGCAAGGCCCCATGTCTGCTGAAGGTTCATTTGCAGAGAAGACAGTGTCCGAAGATCTGTAACATTTTTTTTTATTCACATTTATTTAACGAGGATTTGACAAAAAGCAAAGTTGCTTATCTGGGTCTTCTCCTCTTACACATGACAAAAAGAAGGACACAAATACAAAATAACGAACACTAAATAACATAGTCAAAAGATAATGATAACGAGGTCAAAATAAACAAGGAATCAAGTAACAGAATGAACGTGCATCTGTAACCATAATGTATTTACAGGATGTCTACGATTCAAGGGTTAATGACAACATGACGATTTTGGATAGCATTTTGAACGCAAGCACTCCGTGGTGGTTTAGCTTCTACCAGGAGAATAGCTCAACCGTTGCCTACTCCAACATGCTTTCTACCCAATGGGGACTGGAACTGAAAGAAACGTCAACAGATCGCCATACCAACATCAAGCCTACACCGATTGCTCTTACACCTCTGCTTACCACAGGTAGCAAATTCTAAAGAAAAAGAAAATTGAAATTCACAACATGTCTTGCACATGTACATACATTATGGCTATCAAACTTCATAAATACTTTGACTTGACTAGAAAGCACCAAAATGTTTTACAATCGCAATTCATTTTGCTGCTTTTCCTGCATTTACTGATTTATAGATTTGAAGTTCTTGTTTGAAATCTGATGTTGAGAAATGTTCCTTCAACACAGATATGGAGGAATGTATGAAATTGTCTTGCCAGCATGGGGTCTGTGAGAGAACGATCACCGGTTACAAGTGCACCTGCTCACCGGGATGGACTGGAGAACAATGTCAACAAGGTGAGTCATGTATATGCATTAACGTTTGAGCCTTGTTTTCTTTTAGTCTTGTTTGTCTCAGACTTTTTATTTCACGCCATGTATAATCAAAACATCCACACAAAAATATGAATATGTTTTAAGAGAGAGAGAGAGAAATGGTTTATAGGATTAAAAAACTGTTGCAGCCTAACGGCTGAATTGCAATTTTGTACAATGATCATTTCACATATACGTACATATATATATATATATACAACATATTAATTACTATACACTGACATGTCCGATTCCTTTAGAAAAACACTACAAGTTTTCATTGAGGAGTCTGACGCAATAGGGGAGAGTGCTGCACCGTTACTCAACCGGGACGTCCTACATTTGAAACTGGTGTAGCTGGCATTATTCCTTAAAGTTCTGTTGTGGACATCCCCACGCCGCAATGGGAGCCATGAACTGTATCTGCTAGATTTCGCAAGAGATTGCGCATATCTAAGACATAGAATGTCTCTTCTAGAGTCCAAACGACTGACTCCTGTTATGCGCAGAGCAGACTCCTAGGTGGCGTTTCTTTTCGCGACAGTCACAACACACGTGTCGGTCTGGAAAGCCATGATTAACGCGTGACCGCTGCTTACACAACGATTTATTACCTTCGCCAAGAAGGTTTTATGTTTTATAGTGTTTGTATGTGACGTTATGTACGACGTATGTGATTTGACAGCATAGCTCAATAAGCTAGGGATGAACTGTCGCGAAACCTGTACGTGGTTAGTTCATTTTCTATCAAAGGAAAGAATTAGACTTCGGGACCCCTTGCTGCTTTCCTTGACATTACATCAGAACTTCCATTTTTGATAGCTCGTTTTTAGGGGAAGCTGTGGTCACGTGTTTTGGATGGTAGATAGCTCACCTGCTTGAGATGAAGTTGGGACAATTCAGTTTGAACTTCACCAAAAGAATCGAAAGGGTATCACTAATACTTAATCTCCTTAGAAAATACAGTGGTATATACATACATATATACAAATATACGTTTCAATATCGCCTTTTAGCCAGCCCCGGGTGTGGTCCTCCCGATCTGACCGGGCCCAGCGGAGAGATCAAGCTGACCACGTACCCCGCCCCGTACGACCCGTACCTGTCCTGTGAGTACAACATTGATGGCCAGGGGCTGCCCGTTACTCTGGAGTTCCTGGACCTGGACATCGAGTACGCCTCCAGATGTGTCTACGACTACATCAAGGTAAAGACTTGACACGAGAAATAATTGTGTACTGTACAAGCTAAGTGCCTACCGGGGGCAATGATGTAAGTATAACGCTGTCAAGTCTCCGTCATAATCATGTTATCTACTGTGCCTTTCCACTGTCCATGGTACTGAAAAGGTTATCAGGTGATGTCAGTATCATTATCGCTAACACAGAAGACAGGGTTTAGTATCGTGTTATTTATAGTTTTGCCGATTAAGAAGCAATGTCAGAAGATCATCCTCTTTAATCGGAAGTTCCTCAAGCTGTTGTTAAGTGAGAGTTTTACAGGCTTTATGATAAAAGCAGAAGCAAACGTACCAGAGACTCAATTGTGCTTCTTTATTTTATCTAAGACAAGCCTGCTGAACTTCGTTCGTTAGCTCCGTGACACAGGAAGTGTATAGTGATACATAGGACAGTACCTACTGTTTCAGTAGCAGAGTAGTTTTGCAGGGAGGGGTTGCTAGTCCTACCCCTTTAATGTGCTTAGCACCTTCTGGTATGGGAAACAATTTGACGTCCCTTCCAAAAGATAGGTGCAGCCCCAACCAAGATACCCTATCAAGGCTTGAACCGCAACTAGTTGTAACCAGTAGCTCAACTGTGAAGATACAGTCGAGCTACAGGGACATCCCCTAAACATGACTGTGAATGTTCCCAATTCTTCCCATCATGCGTTTGTTTGTTGACGTTTCCAGGTGTATGACGGGACGTCGCAGTCTGACGCCATGTTGGGGAACATCTGTGGTACCACATCCCCGGGAATCATCACGTCATCAGGGGACAAGCTCTTCCTGGTCTTCAAGAGTGACGATTCCACCAACGGCCGCGGCTACAGGATCAGATACTCCGTCGTGACTCCAACTCAGGGTAGATATCCAGTACTTCAGGGAGTGGGATGATGGTGGTTATTTGACAAACTATCATACCACCATCCTTTAACTACGATAGGGGTGCTACTGTCACCAAAAATGAAACAGATCTACGGTGGATGCCGCTCAAAAGTAGAAGCGAAAAATATCTTGATTTTGCTTTTAACTGGTTGCAGTATCCACAGAGTCGATACTAAAAGTAAAAGACTAAGAAATCGACATCCCTTCAAGTACCAGAGTTATCCTTCCAGGATTGAGGTGTTAAAAATTCTTTATTTCCTAGAACTATCACAGAGTAGTAAGGTGAAGATACTTCAAAACCTAAGTTCCCCTGCTTTCTTGTCTCCCCACTGTGTCCCTACGGTGATAAACTAGACTGTGATTTTTTTCAAAACAGCAACAACGACGACCACACCGAAGCCGACAACCACACCCCAGCCAACGACTACACCGCGTCCTACAACCCAGACCACCACTACCCCTCGCCCCACAACCCAGACCACCACTACCCCTCGCCCTACAACCCAGACGACCACTACACCTCGCCCAACAACCCAGACCACCACCACACCTCGCCCAACAACCCAAACGACCACCACCCCTCGCCCCACCACACAGACCACCACCACCCCTCAACCTGCTACAACTCCAAGGCCCGTCGCCACTATCACAACAACCACGCCCGCCCCAGTCTCCACCTATGGTGAGCTATCCCTACGTAAAGACAAACAACACATAAATACAAACTGTAGAGTACGGTAGTAAGATAAATGAATCATGTTACCTACAACTATATTGAATGTATAAATAAATGAACTAATCGTTATGAAGGCTAAATCTTCACATCTTCTGTATCTGTATCTATATAGCCGGTATAACCGCCCTTCGGTGTAACACCCCAGCTTTTCTGGCATCTTATAAGCCAAAAAAGTAAATACCTTCGTAATGATGCACCATTGCGAACGTGTCGTGTTTTTACTGCTTCCATAGTTGACAACTGTCAGAACCTGAGTCCCCTGTGCGGTGCCAACCCCGGCTGGCCCTCGTTCGACATGTGCAGCACCGACTACGTCAGGGACAACTGCCCACAGTTCTGCGGACTGTGCAGTAAGTACCAAATATGTTTTAAGGACAGTCGCGTCGGTGATCGGTCAACTTGAACGACGAATGGTTGTTGTACAAAAGAATCCTCACAGAACATATGTGGAGGGGTGGGGGAATTCAAGATAAATTATTCTATTTACATGTCAGGTATTGTAAGCTAACATCCTAGATTGATCGGTCATTTCAGCATGTGACAACAGACCCTGCTACAACGGAGGGCATCGCGGTGGGAACCCGGATAACTACGGAGAGAACACGTGTGACTGTAACTGTGTGGGTCACTGGAGCGGCCCGACTTGCCAAGGTAGGACTAATCCCGTTACATTCAGAAGGGTACCGGAAAGTTGCTAAATGCAACTGACCTTTTAATATCGAGATTGACTTTCAATAGATTTATTTTTATCCAAATTAGCTAATCAGGATGCCTCCTGGTTTCGATTAGTGTGGGAGAACCCGGTTCAATCATGGGAAGGGCATCTCGTTTGGTGCTGCACCCGGATTTCGGAAGGGGTGTAAAAATTAGGGTCCCGTATTCGAGGGGGTGCCTCAAGCACGTTAAAGTTTAAACCTGAAGGGCTAGCACCCCTGTAAAAATTTACCCTGGTAGCACAACAGCCTGATACTCTATGTGCACTACAAGGGTCTGGATGAAACAAATGAACAATAAGCTATTCATAAACAGCTATTCTTCTCGTTGTCATAGTGTAGAAGGAATCATGACCTTTAAGTGACAGATTTGTCTAGCTTAGAGTCTCTAACATATCTTGTCTTGTTTTTCAGTGTGCAACCTGCAGTGTTTGAATGGAGGTGTTCTAGACCAGTCTACCTGCACCTGTCTCTGTGCGGCAGGTTTTGATGGGGAAACCTGCACTGGTAAATTTCGCCTTTGTCGTAGATAAAACGTTGACAAAGAGACGCATGTAGTTTATTCGACGATGACGCGCATACAACTTCATCTAAAGGCTGATTCGACGTTGCTTACCCCAGGGATCATTTTTGACTTAGTGTATAGTCTTACATGTACTTATGCTGTTCCCTGCAGAACCCTGCGGCGACAGCAGTCACCTGTGCCGAGCGAACCCCGGCTGGCCAAGTGTGGACTCCTGCGTGCACGACTACGTACGGGACAACTGCCACGCCATGTGTGGTGTCTGCAGTACGTCATGGATAGTACTTACGTGCACTTCACAAAATCCTAGCTTAAAAGACCTTTTCGAACATGTAGACGTTATTTGTAACCATCTAAACTTTGTGTCCTGATCTTTGTCTTTCTAGACCTCGCGCCCACACCCGCACCCACTGGAGGTAGGAAAAAGCTTCAGCATATATGTGTTAAAGAAGGGCATAAGATTAAAGACTTTGTTATGAAAAGACACTGTGGACTTCTGTTATGTATCCTAGTAAACCTGCTCCTCTTTGTTTAGAGTGATGGCTCTTAAGAAATTTCTTTGCTAACCATATAATAATCGTTGCTATTTTGTAGTATTGTTTCAGCATACTTTACTTCTAATAGTATCCGAGCAGAAGCAAAGATCTGACTTTGTTTTGGTGGCCTTTCGTTGTGTTTTGCAAGTCTTCGTAGTTTTCCGTTTGGCCTGTACTGTGGGACAAAACAAGTGGGAGGCTGAGCAATAGATCGGATTGAAATCAATATCGCAACATTGTCTCTATTCTAGCTGCCTGTCAGAACAAGAGCCCCCTGTGCGGCGCTAACCCGGGCTGGCCAACCACCGAATCATGCAGAACCGACTACGTCAGGGAGAACTGCCCACAATTCTGCGGACTTTGCTGTAAGTACTCATAAAATTATTCACAGAGCCGATAAGTAAGAGCAGTATTCACTCGCTTTTAAAGCTGTTATCTGAATAAGCAAGATTATTTTTTCACAAGCGTTCTTAATATCTGCATTTTGTAAACTTGTATTCAGCTTGTGGTAAGACCTGTGCCAATGGCGGGACCGTGGCGGGAAATCCCAACAGCTACCTGGAGCACACGTGTGACTGTAACTGTGTGGGGCTGTGGAGCGGCGACCTGTGTGACGGTAGGAAACGACTATTATAAGTTTATATAAGTAAGATATAGCATCTAATGGTAGACATTTTATTTTATCTGATCAAGAGGTCTAGAGGTGTTTCTTTTTCAAATTGTCTTGTCTATTTGTACTTAAAGTGTGTGTTTCTTTTCATGTTAATACAATAAAGATGATGTTAGGCCCCGTGCAAGTCTCGAAGTCGTTGTCAGACATTGTAACACAGACGGACACCGTACTAAATATCTTCTGTTGCAAGAAACAGAAGAATCAATCAACAAGGAGAAACGACACATTTTAAACTCTCTGGTTCTTCAGTAAGCTGATGCAGATAGTTGTTAGTAACCATCACTTTGCATAACGAACTTATGTTTCCTGAACAGAGTGCACAGTTCAGTGCCTGAATGGCGGAACCATAGACCGCTCCACCTGTACCTGCAGCTGCCCACCTGGCTTCAGCGGAGAGAAGTGCGAAGGTAAGCCGCCCAGTTTCACCCGTACCAGCGGCCTCACAGCTTATTACAGCATCGCTGCTGCTGCGTTATGCTGCCATCAGCGTTTGATCTTCAGCTTTTACCATGCTGAATAGTTCTCTTGGCGCGATATGGTGGAAGGGGTGCCGGAAACCTATATATATTTAAACTATTTCGCCCGATTATTCCCCGACGTAAGACGTACTGCGTGAATCGCATTAAATCGTACGCGCTTGTGACCGGCTTCAAGCTTTATTCATCTGTTTCAGAAACATGTGGATTATCAGCGTTTCGCCACGTCCCCCGGACTGATTGTTCAGGTTCAGACATATCCAGTCCTCCTGGTGTCACCCTCCAGGGCTGTGCGGAAGCGTGCTGTGCCGACTCGACATGCCTGTCGTTTCAGTACAGCATTAACAACGGATGCTATGTGAAAAGCAGGCTCTGCTCAGATGAGGAGAAAGTGTCTACATCCGATGGCAACATGTACGATCGGATTTCTATATCAGGTTGGAGCATTTTATCCATCTATAAATACATCATTTAACAAACTGGGGAACTCAATAGCAGAGGCGGGTATTGGTCTTTGAGATACAGTTTGTTTACAAAAGCACTTGTTATGCTTATGAGATCTTGTACCACGGAAATGCAGACTTCGTACCCACCGAAAAAAGGTCTTTTATGCCTTATTTGGGGATCGTCGACGTATGACCGCTTATTTAGGGTACATATTATGGCATCATTTCCGTGTCACAGATCCGTGTTTAACTCGTATTTTGGCAATATGTTTGTTTCAAAAATACGGGAGCTATATACGTGACGTTTTTCCTGAATTCACGTCACATGGGACGTAAAATACGTGACATCCGACGTATTACAGAAACGTCACACTTACGTGCGGCATACGTGACGTGTATGGCAATATATTTGTTTCGAAAATACGGGAGCTATATACGTGACGTTTTATCTAAATTCACGTCACATGGGAGGTAAAATACGTGACGTCTGACGTATTACAGAAACGTTACACTTACGTGCGGCATTCGTGACGTCCTTTTATCAATAACTTAGTTAACGATTGAGTAGGACGTGACTAATGTCCACGTCCCACTTTGTAGAACTTACGTGACGTGTTTTAACAGATCCGTGTTTAATACACGCCAGGAGTGAGACAAAGTACGCGACATCTTTTACAGATTCATATTCCTAATGGACTTAGACATACCTTTGATTGTAAAATATATCTGTTCCTACATTGTCGGTATCGCAAAGAAGAGAGAAGACGTCGAATTCACTTAGAAGTATATTATTCTTGTGTTGGTTGACATTGTATATATCTCATTTGTCTGTCAACTATTCCTTGTTGCGACCTGTACTTAAACCAGTGGGTATATATGTACAATAAAGGTCTTTACTCATTAAACCATTTGCATAAAAGGTAATATCCACTTTTGAAAATAGTAAACTGTGAAAGTTGACCAATATTCACAATTTATATCGATAAATATCGTAAGATAGTATGAGAGAAGACATGTGCACCCATAATGATAATACGAACCTATTATATCTATGAGAAATTATGGGAAAAGTATGGCATACAGGTAGGTATAATCACGCCTTATTTGCATTCAAATGTGTTCAGTAAACGTGGAGATGAAGAACATCTTTTGGAGGCAAGTTCATCTTCTTTGTTAGTGAAAGTCTAAGGAGGATTAGATTTGTATATCTGAGAAGTTATACGGCCGTATAACCTTACTTTATTTCTAACCATCTACATTATCACAGAGGGCCAGCTGGTGAATCCCTATGCGCGGCAGGACTGCGGTTGGCCGGGCATTACTGCAGCTGAGTGTCAGGATCGAGGATGCTGCTGGGATAGTTCAATATCAGGAGTAAAATGGTGCTTTTACAGACCAGGTGGGACATGTATCTAGTTATAATGTAACTGTAGATGTCTATATTCATATTTTCGAAGCTTCCTTGTAAACAATATTTGAGATCTGGCTATTTGTGGAGTCATCAAAATAATCGTTTCTATTTAATTTATACACACAGACACACAGACACACAGACACACACACACATATATAAATATATATATATATATATATATATATATATATATATATGTATATATGTGATATATGTGACGTCACATATTTTATATCATAATTACGTCCTATGGTAAAACATTTGTTTTAAAAATACGGGAGCTATATACGTGACGTTTCCCCTAATTAAATTCAAGCCACTTGTGACGTAAATACGTAACGTCCGACCTGTTACGAACACGTCACACTTAAGTGCGGCATATGTGACGTCACGTGTATAGCTTCCATATTTTTGACACAAATATATTGCCATACACGTCCTACTAAATCGTTAACTAAGTTATTGATAAAAGCACGTCGCGTATGCCGCACGTAAGTGTGACGTTTCTGTAATACGTCGGACGTCACGTATTTTATGTCCCATGTGACGTGAATTTGGATAAAACGTCACGTATATAGCTCCCGTATTTTTGAAACAAACATATTGCCATATGATGTCCTTTTATCAATAACTTAGTTAACTATTTAGTAGGACGTGACTATTGTCTTTGTAGAACGTACGTGACGTGTTTTAACGAATCAGTGTTAATGTTAATTCACGTCACGTGTCACACAAAGTACGTGACGTGTTTTAACAGATCAGTGTTAATTCACGTCACGTGTCACACAAAGTACGTGGCGTGTTTAACAGACGTCACACGTCACGTCCGACATACCAAAACACGTCACATGCTCCTTAAAGGGACATAATGTAAAATTAAAGTCACTGTTTTCGGTCATTTCTCTACATAATGAGTTGAGTCTACTTTATTACACTGCACAGCAATATTTGCAACGTATGGATACGACTTTGTTGAGCCGTGAGGATGTCTTGAAACATGCGCACTCCCCTCCGCCGCTTGAGTTGTCCGCCATTTTATTCAACTCGCGGGCGAGCCAAAGTGCGCTTTAGAACGCGTTCGGTGGTTCGCTCGAATCATTACTGAAGTTTGTTGAAAGTCCCGCTACGCTCCGAAGATCTGCGACCGCAACGGTCGATTCGGAAATCTACGGTGGGCTTGCTTCCGGTAGGCTACCCGGAAGTAAGTGAATTTGGTCGCGGCTTACTTTGACGTTGTGAATTAGCACTAGGAATGTGATAAAATGACGCAGATAAGTTAGAAATAAGTTACAAATGTCAATCTGAATGGAGATTTTCAAGTTCAGAACATTTGAAATTTTGGCGCCATATTTCTACATTATGTCCCTTTAACGTGTGACATAAGGTACGTGACGTATTTTATAGATGTCACACGTCACGCGTTCCTGTGTTTAATTCAAAGGTACATGACGTCTTTTACGTGCGACCGAATGGACCGCTCCTGAAGCCCCGCCTCCTGTTCAATCATGCATGGTTCTATTTGAAACTTCTCCGTCAAAAACAGCGCTAGCAGGACAGAACTAGCGCATGGCCGCCGCCGCTAAGTTTTAGTTGATAATACAGTCTGCAGATGGATCCCAGATGGTGAAATGAGATATAAAAATCATGATTGTCTTGGCTGAGGCAAACATATCGCTTGTCCTTAGCCACAGCATTTAATATTAACATAATACAAATGTACTAACTCTTGCAGGCCACAAGCCCACATCGTGCGCTGAAGCTAAATCTCTAGGCTCCAATGCCAACGATGGGGAGTATATACTTTACCCTTTTTCGACGGACAGTGATGTAGCCCTCCGCGTCTATTGCCATGGCATGGCATCGGGGACACCCAACGAGTTCCTGACCCTATCATCCGGTCCTGATGAGAACTCTGCCATTAAGTTTGGCGATCGACTGGTCGGCGCAAGTAAAAGGCAATGCGCAGGCCCATTACAGGTAGGTGAAACTATTGGTAGCAAAGTATAGCTGCTCACAACAGTGAACACGTTAAGTTGAAGGATAAACTAAATTGCTATTAATATATTTGTACAACAAATATGTCTTAGTGGTTATAACTTAAAGGTACACACGTCTAAGGCCAGCGTCATTGTGATGATATATTTACGTAAGTCGCTGTACTTTTGTCGTGTCGATAAAGATTTCTTCTATATTGTCTTCAGGGCCCATGGGCCAAACGCGGGACCACGAAGTTCAGCAAGATCAGAATCCAGTTTCATACGTCCAGGATCGAAGTTATTAGAGATGACTACACCTTTGCTCAAACCACTGGTAGTTCAACATGTTATTACTTTACAATAAGATTATAATGTGACCCGTAAGTAGTGCTAAATGTTAATGACCCATGGATGACTGACTCGTAAGAATGCTTCAAGCCAATACGCCATAAAGTCTGAGAAAAATAAGAAATATCTTTTTCTTTTTGATGACGCAGGATGTTTGGCGTAATAGGTCAACATTTTGTTGGTCAAACAATTTGCACCATCATGATAGATACTTTTTAGCTTGACGTGCTCAACTTTTGCCAAGGAAGTCAGTTTAGGTGACAGAACGTTATATTTTCTCATGACAACAGGAGCCAATGGTGTTGCTTACGGGCATGCAGGCGACTGTTATTCAGCTAAACAGGGATGTGCTAAGGGAACGTTCAAAGTGAATCTGACTGGGACGGGACTTGCGCTGGCACCAGAAGTCCACTGGGTCATGGGGCCTCACTATCCAGCATCTCTGACCATCAACGACATGTTTGTCTCGGAGGATAGAAAGGTTTGTTGCCTGTCTATAACTTACTGTTCGGTAATGTCTTAAAGGTTTACCGCGCATCCACGCAGCAAAAGCTTTAACTTAAATCTCAATACTGGATCCACAGTATAACCCATACCCAACTGCAAGATCTTTAAATATCATCAACAAGAAAAATCAAGATCTTTAAATATCATCAACAAGAAAAATATTTCGTTTATATACTCTTTGATATGTTGATTGAAATGTTTTTTTTTAATCATTTTTCAGGTTGCCTCTGCCCGATGTGGTGGATGGTGTGGTGACTGCAGGCCCGATGGAGAGAAAATATATCTGACACCCTCACAAGGTAAGTACAACACGTTAATTATAACGGCTCATTCTCATTGAAATGTTTCTGTAAGACATTGCAACACAGACGACACTGTGCTGTAAGACAGTGCAACACAGACACTGTGCTGTAAGACATTGCAACACAGACGACACCATAAAGAAAGAAATTCTGTTGACAGAAACATAAGAATCAATCAACAAGGAGAAACGACACATTTTAAACTGGTTCTTCAGTAACCTGATGCAGATAGTTGCTAGTAAGGCATAGGAAAAGATGTTGTGTTTCCTGTTTCCCGACCGACCCTAGAAAAACATGCCGACCCTAGACTTTTTTTGGGGGTGTAGACTTTTTTGGGGGGTGAACCGTTTTTTGGACCGAGAAGTCCGAACAATTTCACGAAATACTAAAAGTCATTTTAGACATCTTACTTACTATGGTCACGGAAGGGGGAAATAGCCACAAATCAAATTAGATTAGCCTACAATAAATACTTATTTGTCCCACTGTGTAAATGTCGTTTCCACCACTTTGCATAACGAACATATGTTTCCTGAACACACACACAGAGTGCACAGTTCAGTGCCTGAATGGCGGAACCATAGACCGCCCCACCTGTACCTGCAGCTGCCCACCTGGCTTCAGCGGAGAGAAGTGCGAAGGTAAGCCGCCCAGTTTCACCCGTACCAGCGGCCTCACAGCTTATTACAGCATCGCTGCTGCTGCGTTATGCTGCCATCAGCGTTTAATCTTCAGCTGTTACCATGCTGAATAGTTCTCTTGGCGCGATATGGTGGAAGGGGTGCCGGAAACCTTCCCCCGGGAGTGTTTAGACGACAAACGTACAGCAGCACGCCACGAAGGCAGCTTAGCTTTGCTGGCCCGGGGGTTTAAAGTTGTTATCATTCTCCCAACCAACTCTCTGCTCTGCTCCAAGCTCTTTGAAGCTGTCATGTCTCTGATGTATGTACTTTGCCTGCGTGGCCTGCCTTTCTCTTCAAGTGCTCGAATCCAGCCCTAACAAGACATTTTGCCAAACAGAACTTACGTATTGCCATCCAGGTAAATGACGTGGCTTTTTTCTCTCTTGTTCCCTTGCAGGAACGTTGAGTTCCTTTGGGTACACAGAACGAGAGGGAACCTTCTACAAAGTCTTCAAGACCAGAAAGGACCATACTGGTGCTCATCAGACGTGCGAGGCAGACGGGGGTCATTTGGCTGTTGTCAATACGGAGCCTATCAACAACTTTATCGTAGAATTGATTTCAGACCCTGAAGACTTCTGGATCGGGCTCAGTGATAAATACGTGAGTGGATATCTAACGCTTGTTAAACTTTATCTACAGGGTAACCTATATTGTTATCAATAGTAATTAGGAATATCAAGTCGCCGGACAAAGATTTCAAGCTGCAGTATTTTGAATATTTATATTGCAATGAAACCGACATCCGTCGACATGATATCCCCAAGGTGAACAGGCGTACGTTGTAAACTAGTCGTCGATCCCTACGTTTTAGACGTTTTTTGTTTGTTTTCTTAAACGTTAGCAGTCGACACCTTATCACATCAAATTGTGTCAATGAAACTGATATGCAGTTAAACATGGACGCCATTTATTTCCGATGATGAAACGTATCGCTATTTTTTTTTGCTCAGACTGAAGGCACTTTTATGTGGGCAGATGGGACCAAATTGGATGGTTTTGATTTCACCAACTGGGCACCGAACGAACCAAATGCTCAAAGTGGACAAAACTGCGTGCACATGTGGTCCGTATACGACTACAAGTGGGACGATGACTATTGCTACCGCCAGAAATATTTCATTTGCCAAATAGGTACGTACTAAAAATTTTCAAAAATTTACCCAGGATGAAATTACTAGAGTTCACGTTACACAATGTAATTTTTTTTTTCATCATCTGAATCGTTTGTCCTCAACACCGAGTAAAATAACAATGCATGTATGTATTATCATTAGGTTCTGGAGAGGAAAGCAGCTCCAACAAGAATATGGGTAAGCCTTCAACGTCATTGTTTTTTTTTTGTTCAATGTACGTATTTCTTGTAATTTCAAGTAATAGTGCAGTAGACAGGCTATTTCCGTTAAAGTATCAAAAGTAATATTGTATTTAACACGCAATTTGAAGTATCAGTTAGCATTATTTGTACTGACATTTTTTCCTTAATACTATGTGGCATTTTCTTTGACAAAATATTATGAAAAAAATGCCTTTGTGCAACATGGCATCGTTTCAAGACCATCTCTATCTTGATCATGCACTTTCAAATACTATCTACATTTTAGCCATACCACAGGTATGGGGAAATATAGTGTATTCGTAATGTTTCTTTGATTTTGCGATTTTCTGGCAATTTGTTTACAAAAATTGACATTTTTGGCTCCCTCGTTTTACAACTAAATGACATGAAGTTTGGTATAGGATCCTAGGAGTGCCGTCCGCATATGCACACATGGATTCAATCACACTTTTGGCATACAGTTTTTGCCAGATCTTGACAAAAAAATGACATTTTGGCTACCTCGTTTTACAACCAAATGACCTGAAGTTTGCTATAGGATCCTAGGAGTGCCATCCACATATGCGATTGAAAATTCATATGAACGCGCAGATGTCATAAAATTTACTTCCTGTGGCCTCATCACACATTTAGACATCAACGAGTGCACCAGCACACCATGTCAGCACGGGCAGTGCGTGAACAAAGATAGCGGCTACAAATGTACCTGCTCACCTGGATGGACTGGGCAGAACTGTGAGCAAGGTAAGTTTTGCCTAAACGTTACTTTAATAGCTTAGCCAGTTAGTCTATTCCTATGCAACATCTAACAGAAAACTTAAATCACATAGCCATATATCCATTGATTGGACAGAACTGTCCGCAAGATATCATTATTACAAACTTTACTTTTAATAGCTTGGAATACGTCAATTCCTATGCTACATTCCACTAAAGACATGAAGTATGTTTTCTTGTAATTTATTTCTGCTCTCCTTCATGAAAATATTTTAATTGGATTTTCTTGAATTATCAATTATAAAGCTGCTTAATATTTTATATAACTTTAACTACAAGAAAGTTTGCCTGTCATGCAGACATTAATGAGTGCACCAGGAAGCCGTGTCAACATGGACAGTGCGTGAATAAAGATGGCGGCTACAAATGCACCTGCTCACCTGGGTGGACTGGACAGAACTGTCAGCAAGGTGAGTACGTTTCCAAACTCTACTTTAAAAGCTTAACTTACGTCAATTCCTATGCCATATTCCACTTAGGAAATAAAGCATATTTCTTTTATTGTTGATTATTTCCGCTCTCCTTATTTTGAATATTTTGATTGATATTTGTTGAATTAGCAATAATGAAGCTGAAGAACGTTCAATTAACTTTAACTACAAGAAAATTTGCCTGTCGTGCAGACATCAATGAGTGCACCAGGAAACCATGTCAACACGGACGCTGTGTGAACAAAGATGGCGGCTACAAATGTACCTGCTCACCTGGATGGACTGGGCACAACTGTCAAGGTGACTATTTTACTAACTTTACTTTAATAGCTTAGCATACGTCCATTCCTATGCCATATTCCACAAAAGACTTAAAGTTTGTTACAACTTATGATGTATTTGTTACAACCCATAGGACGTAGTTTATTTGTTACAACCCATGATGTATTTGTTACAGCCCAGGACGTATTTTGCTTGTTACAAGCCATTATGTATTTGTTACAGCCCAGGACGTATTTTGTTTGTCAGCCAATGATGTATTTGCTTATCACAGAACATGATGTGTTTGTTAATCACAGACAATGATGTATTTGTCACAGCCATTGATGTTTTTGTTTGTTATAACCTATGATGTATTTGCCACAGCCATTGATGCATTTGCTTGTTACAGCCCATGATGTATTTGTTTGTTACAGCCCATGATGCATTTGTTTGTTACAGCCCATAAAGTATTTGTTTGTTACAGTCCATAATGTATTTGTTACAGCCCATGATGTATTCGTTTGTTACAGCCCATTATGCATTCGTTTGTTACAGCCCATAATGTATTTGCTTGTTACAGCCCATGATGGTTTTGCTTGTTACAGCCCATGATGTATTTGTCTGTTACAATCCATGATGTATTTGTTTGTTACAGCCCATGATGTATTTGTTACATCCCATGATGTATTTGTTACATCCCATGATGTATTTGTTCTGTACAGCCCAGATT
>NC_049981.1:1201954-1203567 GCF_000003815.2 Branchiostoma floridae | reverse complement strand
TCGGCCGAGCTAAATTCTATGATTTGTAAAGGAGGCTTTATTTAAGAAGCCGTGGAAAACCTAACAGCCAATGTTAATCAAGAAACAAACAAAACATTCCGTGACCTGCCTGACAGGCCTTTTTTTTCCAATTGTGACTTACATAAGTGAGACTTCCCGGTGGCTGTTCTCTCATAAGTCACTGAAGGAAAGAACACGAAACGAATAACACATGACCAATAAAATGCAAATTCAGGTTATGAATGCCGTAAAAAGCGATCCTGGGAATGCGTCGATTTTTCTTTACAAGTTTGATAAATTCCTATTCACCAACATTAGTAGACCTATACTAATTCCCAGAACATGACCCATGCATCGTCCCAATACATGATTGGTGGGAAGTTGCGCTTTTGCACATGCAGGCTTTCCTTTTGTCACAGTGCCGGCAATCCACAGGCGCTAGTCAGCGGCTGAGAATGCCCAGTTTTTTATTGGCCTTGGAGACATTAGGGGAGAGATTGTAATCTTAGCAGGGCAATCTTTTGTCCACAAGTGTTGGCTTCAAACAAAACTTTTAAACAATACAAGAAAGGATTTAGAATATTTTTCAGTTTTAAATCATTATCGCGTCTTATAGCCCAGATGGTATTTGGCACTTCCAGAGATTTTCTAGATGAAACTTTGAAAGTTTCAAGACTTTCTCCGCGAATGGAAGATCTGTCTCAAGGTATGCAGAAATTAAATGTTTTTATGGTTACCATGACAACCATGCCAAATTCTTTCAAGCAGACAATAAAGCCCTATCAATGCCTATGCATTTTCATTTGTAGTTTGAACGTGGATATCGCATGGATATGCAAGCTAAGAAGGCTGGACACCTGGACTACTTTAATTCGTGTCACAGCATTTATGGTAATGATTATAGGAAATTTCGCCATTTTGCTTTTCACCCTCTCTCAACTTTTTGCAGGCTGCGTAGAACGTCATTCATAAATTTCATCTTTTTAAAGTATTTCGAAAAACCCTATAGTAAGCCTCCATACTCCCTACGTCATCATTCAGCCGCCACCGAATACCCGTTCCAGACGGTACATACACATGTGCCGCCATTAAATAGTGCGGGCGAAAACAACCGTCTTTTTTACGTCGTTATTACATAGGACTATGCTGTTCATTCTTGTTCATTTATTTTTGATGTATGTAATTTTTGACGGCATAAGCTCACCCCCACCTAACTCCTTCTGCTTTTCCCCCTACCCGTTCACCTTTTCCCCCGGACTTCTCCTTAACCCCCGCTGTACTTCATCTGTGCCCCCGTCATTCCTCTTTACCCCCGGTGTAATTCTGCTTTTCCCCCGCCCTTTTCCTTTTCCCCCAATGGCCGCCGTCAACCCGAATTTCACGTAGTCGACACGAAAATCGTTCGGAAAGTAACAATAACCGTTGCGCCACGGAACATGAAATAGCCTATGCTCTAGTACACATTCAGGACCACCTTTCTGCCAAGTGACGTTTCACAACTCCTTCCCATTCTGAACTGAAAAGCCATGTGCCGTCAGCAGCGCGTCGTTTGTGGCGCTCCACTACTACATGTACTTCCTGGAGGCTGGGTGGTGGAGCGCTTGAGGCCGGCA
>NC_049981.1:1198069-1201854 GCF_000003815.2 Branchiostoma floridae | reverse complement strand
TACAGCCCATGATTTATTTGTTTGTTACAGCTCATGATGTATTAGATCTGTTACAGCCCTGATGCATTTGTGTGTTAAAGCTCATGGTGTATTCGTTTGTTACAGCCCATGATGTATTTGTCTGTTACAGCCCATGATTTATTTGTTTGTTACAGCTCATGATGTATTTGTCTGTTACAGCCCATGATGTATTTGTTTGTTAAAGCTCATGGTGTATTCGTTTGTTACAGCCCATGATGTATTTGTCTGTTACAGCCCATGATGTATTTGCTTGTTAAAGCTAATGATATATTTGTTTGTTACAGCCCATGATGTATTCGTTAGTTTGAAGCAGACCATGATGTATTCGTTTGTTATAGCCCATGATTTATTTGTTTGTTACAGCCCGTATATGCCAGAATGGATGGAGGGAACACAACAACCACTGCTACAAGCTGATCACAGACAGAGTAGGCTGGTACTCCGCGAACAGCCGATGTAAAAATCAGCGTGCAAATCTTGCTTCTATTCATAGCATGGCCGAGATGAACTTCATTAATTCTTTGATCACTAACGGTACGTTACAACAGCTCCTCGTTTATTTCGTCAATTCTAAGTTCTTCTGCAAGATGACATCATGGAAACACGGGATTGTGAGGAACACGTGAATCTGCCTACATTTATCCACTAAACCTGGGAACACTAACCGTCCCCTCAGACGCTGTTTTAATGTAACAGTTATAGTCAACTAGAAATTAGAGTTTTCTTTTACACAACCAGTTGTACATGTATAAAATAAAAGTCTGATCTCGCTTGATATACGATCCTGATGAACAGTCCAGTATGATGTGGAAAGGTGATCTTGTGTTTAGGGTTGATGCCTTGTCTTGACGTAAATGTACGGGGTTCAAGCCCCTAGCAGGGCCCAATATCATACCGTTAACAACGGCACTCTGCACCTATATTTCTTCACTCGACTCAGTAAAAAGGAATACCTAGCTTTGATTTGGTGAGATTCTAGGATGGGACGGCAAGCCTGAGGGATTTCTGAGAATCACCATACCACGAGTATGCCCACTGCGTGTATTGAGAAATTGTAGAGAACCAGGGTTTCATTAAGCCCCTAATAAAGAAAAACATTGAAACCAAGTCTTACTTAAACTACAATACATACAGTTCAATGACTGCAATTGGCACTATATATTTCTATTTCACATTAGATATCATTGATGTCCGACGTCTGGCACCCAGGCCACTGACATCCATACATCGCCAATTGTAAGCTACTCGCAATTCAGTCCCTGGAGAGCTGTCGGCCTACCTTCATTGTTAGAATAAACTCATACATAAAAGGCCACATGATGTCATGAAAAGATGTGCTTGAATAATGATGCTTCTTCCTATTTAGCCCCTCAAGAGGATCAACCAGTGGTCTGGTTTGGATTGAAACGGCAGCACGGTGGGTGGAAGTGGTCAGATGGATCCAGGCTTTTCTACAGTAACTGGGCTCCAGGTGAACCCAACCGCAAAGCCCTCTTGACTTTAGCTGCTGAGTGCGCTGGTATAGCCTCCAAGGTCGGTGCATTTTTTTTTTCTGAATGTTAGTGCTCAATATTAGCAGATTATGAATTTGATTCCATGATATATCTGCTGACCAATTAGACCATATTTTGTATTTGGCAAAGTGGACAATTTTATTCCTATGGGCACTTGTGGTAGGGAACATAGAACTTGATCACACACTACTCCTCTACTGTAGTGTGGTCGCTGCTTGCAAAGCCTTGTTGTCTAATCGCTGAAGACTTTGCCCTGTACAGTCCATGATGTGGGAAAGGCCTTTTATTCTGTTGAACATTATATCGTTTTTAACAGACTGGCAAACAGTGGTTCTTGGGAACTTACATGAAGAAGGGACACTGGAATGACCAACGATGTGAAGCTAGATTTGCGTACATATGCAAAAATTAATTAAGAATAAGAAGAGGAGCTCCAAAATAAGTTTCGAAGTGACGACAACTTGATTGATCTCTGTGGAAACATTGAAGGAAATGGTTCTTATTTGAAAATTGGGAAGCGAGGTAAAGGGAAGAAGGATCTTTATCTATTTTCATATCTACATTTATGTATCATTTGAAACAACCAACGCAATAATTATATGTCGGTGTAGGACCCAAATTGATACGCAACAGTTTATCATCGTATCTTACAAAAAATGATTATATGTCGGTGTAGGACCCAAATTGATACGTAACAGTTTGTTATCGAATCTTACAAATGTTAATGTGATGGATAAGGAAATTCATTCAAAACAATTAAGCAAGAGTCACAAGGTCTCCTCTGCTTTTAATTGCCTATTTTTTCTATATTTGATCTAAACGTTTTATTAACATATGTGCGGACCAATTATATACATTTGTAAGTAACTGCACTTTTATACAATGTGTACAATCAGTGACACCATAAGCATGCACACAACACTTGTTTACGTATTTGTCAAGAAAATAAATTGACTTGAGTATAACCTTTTGATTAGTGAAGTTTATATAAAACAGATGTGATGAATGTAAAACAAGAATAGTGTACAAAGTCAGGAAAAGACGTAGGGACAGGAAGGTTGTACTAAATTGGTCAAGTAATAACAATGTATCTTTCTAGCCTGACTAAAATCGCACTCCTAGTCGCCGGTCCTACAGTTGCCACCACCTAGAAGGGGGTCATTAACCCCAGCCAGCGAGAGTTTGTTAAAACACAGGCTATGTTTCTTTGTAGAGAAAGTGAATAATCATGTGCTTGGAGATCATTATAGCCTGTTACAGTGTAGCACCTTGTCCAATCCTATAAAGCATGTAAAAGTAAGATTCTTCTCTTTCAGATAGATGGAAAGTTGCTCGTTTGTTAAATAAAAATGCCTCAAATGAACAACATCACAGTTTTTTTTAGCAATTCTAGTCCATCAGTGTAGAAGAAACTAAAATCTAGACAAGTATAAAATTGTTGAGGTTGAGTACTACCGTGTTACCTGTAGTTGATTAGGTCACACCACTTGACTTTATTTTTTTTATCAAAAATAGAAATATGCTGAACTACTAACATAGTTTGTTTCAATGTCTGTATGCTGTATTTTTCTATAAGACCTTTTGAAGTTTTCTCTGCCTGTTTTCATAACATCCTTAAGTACTACAGACGTACTTTAAAATGTTCAAGAACTGAGGAAATAAATCGATGTGTTCTTATTTAACTTCACTGAAGCTGTGGAGTTTTGTTGTATATTAGCTTTTAACTTCCATTGCGAATGGAAATGTAATAAACAATTGAAGAAAATAGTGCACAGCCAACATCTGACTCGACCCATTATTGCCAAGGTACCACTTGGCGTTACATGTATCATGAGTTCTTGTCTCCCATTGTTCGAGGTGACCTTGCATTAGTGTTATAGAGATAGAATCTAGACGGTTCTGGGTTTGAATGATCCCAATGTTGTGTCCCAGATAAGCCTTTCCTACCCGGCCCCCAATAATATCGGCACCTGTGCGAATCCTATCCTCTAAGTATAGATCTGCTACTAAACCGGGTATGATCCTTCAAGCCGTTATCACAAAAAATGGCCGAAGTTAGAAATGCGGAGTCGTGAAAATATACAAATGAAAATGTACTAATAAAACCTTAAACTTAACCAACCGAGAAAATTAAACTTCTTTGTAAAATGTCCTGGCCTTAATAGAAAAAGAAAGGAAAATTAAAGGACCTGCATACTGATGTACTCGTTTATACATTTACTATCAATGATGATGAATAAAGAGAAGAGG
>NC_049981.1:1187395-1197969 GCF_000003815.2 Branchiostoma floridae | reverse complement strand
TCATGCTTAGTAAAGAAAGAGTACATTTCAAGTACAAATGTATACCCTTTATTTTTTTTACCAACTCGCTATGTGTCCATTTACAGTCCCTTAGTACCAGGATATCATGGGCTCTCTTCATACATTTCTTGTTACTCGCATCACGGTATTGTACGCCCTGCTGCATTTTGACTGTTCCCACACGTTCTGCATGCCAAAGATCCAGCCACCCTTCCTTGAGTTACACTGTTCACAAACACAAATACAGACACACGGTACTGAAACCACAGCATACGTGACGTGACGTATTAAAGATGCCGCAGCAGACATTTTATGAAGATCTGTTACATCAAGTGAAAACTTCAAATGCTACATGTATACATGGAACGATTCCGACCCTTTAATAGTGTACGCATTCTGTGCCTGTCTTTAGTGAATTGATTCTGCACTCTCTTTGTACCTCATTTGCATTTATAAGAATTATAAGATCCTGAATTTGATGCCAAGCCTAATGATTTTCTGAAACGCCGCAAAACCCCGGCCTCAAGCGCTCCACCACCCAGCCTCCAGGAAGTACATGTAGTAGTGGAGCGCCACAAACGACGCGCTGCTGACGGCACATGGCTTTTCAGTTCAGAATGGGAAGGAGTTGTGAAACGTCACTTGGCAGAAAGGTGGCCCAGAATGTGTACTAGAGCATAGGCTATTTCATGTTCCGTGGCGCAACGGTTATTGTTACTTTCCGAACGATTTTCGTGTCGACTACGTGAAATTCGGGTTGACGGCGGCCATTGGGGGTAAAGCAGAAGGGCGGGGGAAAAGCAGAATTACACCGGGGGTAAAGAGGAATGACGGGGGCACAGATGAAGTACAGCGGGGGTTAAGGGGAAGTCCGGGGGAAAAGGTGAACGGGTAGGGGGAAAAGCAGAAGGAGTTAGGTGGGGGTGCTGAACGTATTTTTTTCTTCATTTGACGGTTAGCAATGTTCTAGATGTTCACGCGCACTAATACATGGCATGTGATTATGTCCAGCATAGTGTCCAGTCACTGCAGCAAGGTCGTTGTGAGAGGAAGGTGTGCATTTGTTACAACAGAATTTGTCTTCGTATTTCACCCGTATTTATGCTTCTAGAATCTTCGCAATTATCTTGTATCATAGCTCGTTCGGTGATTAAGAAGGGCATTTGAAGGTTGAAGTTGCAACCAAGTATTGTTGGTGCTTACGGGAGCATTTTCTGTGAGGGCGATGGCGGTCGTATGTGAGTTTTTTTTTTTTTTTTTTTTTTTACTTCGACTGGGAAAACGGTATAATTTGGCTGAAATTGTCTAAATTCCGATGTACAAAATCTTTGTTCAATTTTGTGTGGTACCTGGAGGCTATATACTTATACTTGTGTATGATTTTCATTAGTGTATTTTCTGTTACCGAGTTCTGCTGTCGGGTCTCGAGGATGGGCCAGTCACATACGTACTTTGTGTTCACTGGATTAAACCTTGTCACAGCAGCTAGTGTATAGCACTGTTCCTGAACCAAGAAACTCTAGAAGACAACCGTTCAGTATAGGAAATGGCACAAGCACCTGAGGCGGTATTTTAAATTCATTTATTGAAATGAAAGCGTGTACATTCTGCCCTGTCGTTCCCTCAGTTGTAACTTGAATTATGAACTTGTATGGTATGAACTTGGAGCTGTGACATGCATCGTTGCGCAATAAAATTCTTTTTCATGCATATATTAAAGCCATGATGACTTAGAGTTGATGAAAGCTCATTAGAGTAGTAACCAATATCCGTGTAGCACATTCAATGCGCCCAATAAAATATATCGGTGACAGCGAAACTATTGGCAATGGCAGTACATCCAGTTCACTCAGGGTGGTTAACGTTAGTCAGGTCTAAAAGTATTACAGCTGTCAAGCCTCTTGGAAACCCAGACTTCGGGGACTGTGCCTCTGGCTCAGTGGGGGCTTGTTCAGATTAGTTGAATGGTGTACTGAATTTCATGGCCAATTTCCTTTTTTTTTTAGTTTTTAAATTTGCACATTGGAAAACAATGAAAGGACACTTTTCTTTGGAATTACAATAGAATACATATGTAAAATTGAAAGGTGCAGAGCTCCAGGTAAAAAGGAAAGCAAAGTTAAAAGTTAAAATTCCTGAAAGGGACATTGCGCAAAATAAAAAAAAATACCGGGAGTGAGCCTGAAGTTGATAGTAAATATGCAAAAAGAAATTCTGGGTCAAGTAAAAGAGTTGCAGTTAAATTACATTGTCAAATATTTTCCAAATCAGATATAGCGGCCAAGGAACCTCCCCTAACGAATTGGCGCGGTTGTCAAATAAGCACTGGAAACCTTCGTAAGAGAACCCAATAGGGAGCTGCCAGGGTCAAATTAAAGACCCGTCAATCAAACCTAGGCGGCTTCTCATTGGCCTGCGTCTGCAGGGCCGACCATGTTGTGGTTTAGGCTTACCCCGTTTCGCGGGCTTTTATGGGCTGTAGGAAATACTTGCACCTACTATCTGCCCTAAAATCGGTATATATGAACTCAGTTCTTCTGTTTGTCAAAATCTCCGGCTCCAGGGTACGGAACTCACTGAGCTCTTCCGCTTTTACAGCATGTTGGCAGCTGGAACGGGAAATTATTCATTATGAATGTTTTACCTGCATTCAAGCTGTTAAATGAAACGTATACAGAGCTAATATTCTGGAAAAGAGGGTGCTAAAAAGAACTCGCCAGACTTCTCCTGCCTTTAGAACTGCCACCTGTGCCTTCAGGTCATCTATCTCCAGGTGCTTCTGTTGTGTGTATCACGAATTGGGATGTAAACTCGTTTATAGACACTTTTTAGATTAAAAAAAGACATCCAATGCATATTACATTCATGATTAAAATAATTATTTATTTCAAACAACTCAAAGCAATTACATATCAACATCTCTACAACCACTTATGAAATTAGGAAAGACCATGTTTTTATTTCAGTTATCTGCTTGTTGTCCCTCTGTAGCACTGCCATTTAATAGCCCCCTCCTGACTCTGGTTTTAGCAGTGTTACCCGTGTTCTTGTATCTCTCTGCAAGGCCGTCTTAGCGCTTTGTCCATCAACTTTTGCTGTGTTTGTCAAGTGTTTGTCAAAAATAATACTACATTTCCTTTTCCCCAGCGCAATTGTTCTAGAATATCCGGTAGTAGTATGAAGAGGGTACATTAAAGATTATAAAGTAATAAAATTGTAATGAAAGATGGCATCCTGCTTAGTATGAAGGCAGGAGGGTAACTGGTAAATATGAAAACTTCGAAAACTATGCTTGTACTCCTTGATGCCTGTACTCCATTCATATGGAGCTAGAACAACAAAACGCAGTAGTCTAGCCGACAGTGAAGCAGCGATGTGAGTACGTATACATATAACGTTTAGACCGTCACATTTTAGTGCTATTTAGCATAGAAGGTAAACCAAGGACAGGACTTATAAATATCGAAGACATTCTCCAAATTAATTTTGTCCTCCGCAAGGACATGCACCTGGAATCATAACGCAGAATACAAGGGAACTCAACCGTATTTAAGAGCACGTTGGTCAACCAACTTATTAAGAGTGGATCACACTGTTGTTGTGGTAGTATGTGTGACAATGACAGAGGTCATCTAAGCTCTCCACTCTCATCAGTTTGGTAGGACCTCCATCTCTTCACCTACATTCTACCTTAACTTTACGCACCAGGAATGTTTTTGCAGGTGGCCTGGTCACCAATTACTTACTGCAGGCAACAGTTACGAAAACCATATAGATACTGCCTACTCCCATTTTAATGCATGGTATTCAAAACAGCATGACACTCATTAAACGTCTGAAGCATTGACTTTAATTGAGTTCCTGCTTTAGTTATCCTAAAAACAAAACTTGGAATATTATGTACATGTCATTTTAAAGAACTTACTAATGATTGTTGGCATTCATTGCATCAGTCATACATAATTTGGAAACGCTTCAAGAGAATAATCTAACCTAATGCTACCTTATTATTGGAATAAAATCCCTATCTAGCCACCTATTTGTGTTGAAGTTTCCCACTTTTTCCTGAAATTTTCCCTGAACGTTTTGTGGTCAAAGATAGGACCCAGCATCCCATGGAGTATTTTGGCAATAAGATAGTAAAAATTGATAATATCCAACGATCAGGTAAAGGAGAGGCCATCATCAGATGTCCCTGCTGTGGGATGTTCTGGAGGGAGTCTCCGTGTAGTTATCATGTGCCCCCGCTGCTCCTGACTTTCGATATTGCACAAGAGGGCCACAACAACCTCTCTTCTGAGCCCTTGGATGCCCTTGATCGGTCTGTTAGCAATAAATAGATCAATTGTATTACCTGGACTTACCTAGATCATACCTGATACCTACAACATCAGAGAACTGCGCATTCTTACGCCAGCAGTGGCGGGCGTCACTTATGATGGAGAGTCCTCTATAGTCATCCCCGTCACTTACGCAACTTGTGAATCGATCTGCTGTTGAAAAGAGTTGAATTTAGTCATATAGTTTGAATCATAGCTGACTTTCCTCGATTGCCTAATATAGTATATTGATACACGATTAAATATACAGTCAAACCTGTATTAGGGGCCACCTCTACAGAGGGGCCACCTGTCCATAGTGACCACTTTTTGTCGGTCCCTTGGGTATTTTATCTACAAGTTGCCACCTCTATACAGAGGCCACCTGTCTATAGTGGCCAAATTTGTCCGGTCCCTTGAGTGGCCGCTATAGACAGGTTTGACTGTACCTAGATCTTACACCGGCATGGCATTTTATAAGTTTGGATAAAATACATACAGGAGAAATAAGCTGTTCGCCAACTAAGAAAACATTCAATGTAATGTTCCACTGAATCTCTAGGTATTTATTCTTCACCTCCCTGGCCGAGTACAGGTAGATTCAGTGGAAAATTCCGGTGACTCCATTTTTTAATTGGAGCTTTACAACGTAAAATTCATCATATTAATGGAGAAGATGGTAGAGGCTAGTACATGGAGTTTTCACCTGCTGCAACGCCAATGTGCAGGTATTACTTTGGTCACCACGTTACTGTACATCGGTTCATCTGGAAAGCCGAAATATCTTCAAATTTCTTTTTCTTTTTAATTCTTCAAGTCAAAAGGTCGCATACACAGCGGGCGCATCAATGTCTTTTGTCAATCCACAGACATGCTTTTGGTCATTCTATTCATAGATGGTTTGCCACACTCTTTGGTCAACCTTGCAAATATCTGTTTACCTTTTTTCCATCTGCGGATAGTTTCCTTGTTATCAATTTAGATAGATCCATATTGTTGACTTGAGGTACTTTGGCTCCCTCAGTAACAAGGCTGTAGCATGCCAACACCCCTGTGTCTATCTGTGCCCACATTTCACGTTAACACCCTCTTTCAGCAAGTAATCCCACCCTCTCCTGAACCTTTACGTCTCCATAGCTTGGGATGTTTCCGTCACTTGAACTAACTTAAAATGTAGAATGTACTTTGACTTCTCCATGGATGTGTACGTGCAGTACTTTGCATTATACCCGGGAGAGTCCCAACGCCCATCCCCAAGCAGTGTGATCGCTTCCCTGTCCTCCCCCATCATGTCTTCAGAATTGCGGAAGCAGTCAATGATGCTTTCATGTGTTGTAGTAGTCATTTATGCTCGGCAGGAGATATGTACGCTGCATTTTATTGTAGTGGTTTTCTGAAAACACATGTATGTGAAGGGTGTTTGCAAATGTCTGATAGGTGCTACCTGAGAACAAGATGGCAGCCGGGGCGAGTAGATTCCCATCGCCCATCTTTTTTTTTTCACCCCAGAGCTGAGAGCATCAAAACACAATCATGATTATTGGGACACTCGTATTTGATGGCCAGCATTGACCCTAGGGTTAACTTATCTTTTATGACAACTCTTTCACCACACTTACTGTGTGCACACACCTTGTCCCGGAAGAGTTCAAGGATGAAGTCTTAAGTGTCTTCTTCTCCTCGTTGTCCTCTTTTATTCACCTCAACACTTTTCCTCCTCTGCTTCTTGTTCTTCTTCTTGCCTCCTTCACTCGGAGATGTTTCATGGGGTACTGAAACTGCATTGTTTCATACTACTATTATTAGGAAGCGACATGTATGCTGTCAATTAGCAAATACTTGATATTGTGTGACAGGGTGTGACATTATCAGATAATGCATAGTGACTCAACTACCTTCAACACTGAGAAATAACAAAGACTTAACATTTCAAAATTTACATCAGTGTCAAAACGGAGTCCTTTTGTCTTCGGTCATATATTAACATGCAGTCCTTGATTGTCTGGAATATAAAATAAAAGCATTTGTAGCTATATCATTTCCTTGTTAGCTTTGGAGAGGCGTGCTAAAATGCTGTTAAGTATGCACCAAAACTTCTCCCCCAACTTGACTGATTGAACAACCTGCTGTATTGGTCCACTAAAAATGCCGCACAACTTAACTCTACGGTCCCATTAAACAGCTTCATAATTTGTATAACGTATTCAGTCCTTTCCCCACTGACTTAATTGAATCTGCGGTAAATAAGGATATTATATATGGTTATAAAGGTTCTCTGAGCAAGAACTTATATATTTCCTATAATCCCTATGTTTTTTGGAAATTTGTCATTTACTAACATAGCTATGTGGGGCTTCCAAGTTAATCGATTATCTATTACTATCCCCAGGAATTTAGCCTGGTATTCTTGTGAGAGCAGAAGTTGTATGTACCTCATGTGAGACTGCTGAAAGCCATCTAATACATTCTCTTGGGTCCTGGGCATTTACCAGTCCTATATAAGGCAAAAAGATGCATGCACATTATATATCAACAAATACAACCTGGCCTCATACTGTATTCCGCACGTCTGAGTGGGCCTTGATAAGCAAGTATGACTTCAGTGTATCTACACAGAGAAAAAACAAATTTAACAATGGAAGCGACCTTCTCACTTGTGCTACACAGTTCATTTCCTCGTTGCACTTCACACGGCCAGAGACAATGACCAGTACGGCCTTCATGGTTAGCTATCTCGCAATGAAAGTGTGGGTCACAAGATGGTGGTGAAGGGCAACATTCGTCCAGATAGATGGAGTGCATGAAGTTACTACTGATTACTTGAATCCATTTGTTTGGCATCTTACGAGTTTGTTTTTTTACCTCTTTTTCAAGCTGAGGCATAGGGCTGCCTTTAGAGCAGAATGTTTGGACTCCTTGGCCTGCAATGATAGTATATGATAACCAACATGGTTCTAATTCCATGAAATCCTGGCATGGTATGGAGTTGCCTTTGTAGCATCTGTTACATGTTATTTCGAGAGTCTGCAAGTCCCCTTTATCATCGCGCTTGGCCAAAAATAGAAGCGGAATCTCTAGACGAAATGTCTCAGGTATGCTCGTACTTTATCTAGTATAATCTGGACCTTTTGTATGAAGTTTGTGAACGTTTTAATCTTCTTGGTAGCTCTGGCGGCTTCTTTAATTTTGTGTGAATGTTTGGAACATAAAAAGGACATTTATACAGGTAACAAAGCAAGACATTGCAGATCATACAAATAAGGAGTCGTAATACACAGTTGATCTTGGCATGTAAAGGATCTTAGCGCTGAAGCTCTGCAAACTTGCCCCTACGTGGCCTTCCCAGTTGGAGCAACCTGTTTGACGGCAGGTCTTCTCTGCAGTATCGGAAGTTTCAGCAGGCACGCAGGAGAGAAACTTCGGATTCTCCACCTTTTCTGCATCTCTTTTGTGAGAATCTGTTGTCCATGGCTGCCAGGTTTCACCAATACGTCCAACTGTCACGTTGTGGTTGGAACATCTGCAAAAAGAGGAAAGAAATATCACAGAGTTAATTGCCTCATTGTTTACCCAACACTGCCATTTCTGGTCAGCACTGGGCACAAACTCAAATGTAACAATAAATTCATTGACAGTCAAGGTTGACGCCTCCAGTAGTGCCAAATTCTGGGTGTGTTGTAATGCCACAGGCCATTCATCATATCAGCTGTTTACTCTACACAAAGTGTACGAGGGGCAGTGACGGACATCCGTAGGGGTTTGGAACAATGTGCCAATGTCAATACATTTTACAAACTTGTCCAGTTTGTGATGGGAGAGTTGCCTCACTGCACAAGTATCTATATTACATACTGTAAATGCAGAAATGTTCGCGGTGGATTAATGTTCGCGGTTTTCGCGGTGACCACTTTACCGTGAACTTAAATCCACCGCGAACATTTTTCTATAAAGGTATTAGATTGCAGTCGATGGTGTTACCGCGAAATTAAATCCACAGCGAAAAGTCATTTTCCCCGCTACCGCGAAATTAAATCCCCGCGAACTTAAATGTATTTACAGTACTAGTTAAAACATATCATGTCCACATAAGTTGTATTAATACACATTTTGACAGGGATTTTGCGGTGTTGTGAAATTTCTAACACTTACTGTTATCAGAATCTGGCGCCATGGCATTTGAAAAACTGGACATGAACTGCTGTAGAGCCCTGTTTGCCAGAATATCCTCAGCCTTCTTAGTCCCGCAGCACCTGATGTCTTTGGCAGTATCATCCCAGAGGGCAACAAATCCTTCCCACCCACAGGCTTGTATATCTGTAATCTATCAGGAAGTAAATGGATTGTTACTTCATTATTATAAAGGAATACTTAGACATACCCATTGCATATAACTGACTTACACAGAAGTGTGTAAGAATTTCACGTAACACTTCATAATGTTTGCTGCAGCTATAGGTACATCATGACTGATAATTACATAATTTATGTAAGTGTATGCCATCAATTTTCATGTTAAGGGGTATCCACACCTTATCGGCATCAAAACACGAGGTTAGGGTACGGCATTGGCATTGCACATCGTTCTTCCTCCTCGAGAGAAACTTTCCAAACCAAGCCTTGTGGGATAGGTTGGGGGTGCTGTTGGACAAAATGTAGGCTTTTTGCCGGGGCGCCGAAGGCGCCCGGCTTTGTGCCCGGTTTAATGGTTCGTCCTTGGATGGGTCTGCTATGGTCGCAAAATGTACCGTGCGTTTTTACGACAATTCTCAGCCCTTCTCAGCCCTTCAAATAAACGCAATGTACCGTGCGTTTTTACGACAATTCTCAGCCCTTCTTAGCCCTTCAAATAAACGTTGTAAGAATACTGTTTATCCATGACCTCTACTCGTACAGAAAACATTGCAGCGCTCATTAGCAAAGTCTAGGAAAGGAAAATGTTTCTTGATTTGCAGTAAAACACTGGTCATGTAACATTTGAGGAGTTGTCGTTAAATCGCACGGTTCATTTTGCGATAGCGTTGACGGGTCCGGGTATTTAGCGGAATAACCCGGAATAACCCGGAATAACCCGGAATAACCTTAATAAAGGATGAAAGCTACCGAAATACAGTGTGCTTTGATAAGTTAAGATCGCAGAATGCAATATTTTGGCATAAAATAATGTATATATGGCCATGGGAACAAGAAATATTACGGTTATTCCGGGTTATTCCGGGTCATTTCGGGTTATTCCGGTAAATACCCTCACGGGCGTTGACGGTGCGGAGGAGGTGAGATTTTTATCGTACAGAAATTGGTACAGTTTGTAAAGTTATCTTTCTGGAATTCGGATGTATTAAAATATAACATTACATTCTAAGGCGTAGTGTCATGTGAGTAAAATGAGCACGACATTTGACGAAAGATTTTGTGGAGGGTATACAGTCAAGTTTATTGTGCAACGATTGGAACAGTTTACGTGCGGGTGGGAGGGGGGCGTGCGTCTATATATGCAGCTGCAGGAGGTCCTGCAGGACATTTTCGATCGTAAGAGTAACGTACAATTTGAAAAGATAGTGATCATGAATTCGGACACATTGAAACATATTTCCAAGGAACGGTATATAGTTTTTTTAGTAAAACCAGTGTGTGGGGATTGACGAGAATTTAGATAGTTTAATGGTGCACTGTGCTTGAGCCGATGCGAGGCATTATGCAGGGCATTTTTGATTGTAAAAATATCGTACAAGTTGAAAAGATGGATCGGATTCTAATACATTAAAACATACATTTCCAAAGAATAGTAGAAAACAACGGATTGTAGCTAACTGTTAAACAATCAGCAAAGCAGTTGGCAAGATGTCACACCTGAACTTTTGTAGATTTTTGCTTTTTGTTGGTACTAGTAAGATGTTATGTGATCAAGACAATATTTTCTTTCTGTTTCAGTGACGCCTTAGACTGTTCTCTGCTATATATACAAGTGACACAGTAATATACAGAAACTTACAGCTAGCAAAAGTCTGTACTCAATAAGATTTTACACAGTACACATTTATACTTCTTCTGCTGAAATCTACGCATTACATTTTGCATCCAACCAAAGAGGTTTGAAAGAGAGTCCTTGATCCAACCAAATTAGACCTTGAGACCTATTAACAGATCATTGATCACTGTGCATTTTGCACATACCAGACTCAATCGTGCCACTGAGCACTGCATTTTGCACACACCAGACCAATTGTGCCACTGAGCACTGTGCATTTTGCACACACC
>NC_049981.1:1165317-1175672 GCF_000003815.2 Branchiostoma floridae | reverse complement strand
ATTAAGATTCAGACATCCCTATTACGGACGTGGTAGAAAGCAACACGCCAATTTGATCGTTGATTGGCGGAGAATCGCAGACTGGTTTCTGATTGGTTATACAAGTTGTCTGGTAGGATCCCCCAGACACGTATAAATATCTTCAGCACGATAATTTTCATATCCAAACGATTCAGAAGCTTGAGAAGTATTGACCGTCCATAATCTGTTCATTACATATTCGTACCATGTCTGCCTGTGAAATTTCTGTCACGAAGAAAGAACGACAATGCACATCCGGGACCTCTTCCCGCCTTTGGCTGTGGTCTCGCACCGGAGTTTCTTTTACGATTTTTATATCCGGCACACAGCGCACACAAGGGATACAATTCCGCCCACAAAAGTACGCCGGAAAATCCAATTATACCAGTGAACAAAGGTTTCCAGCCAACTTCCCATAGATTTTAGATATAAACTTCTAGTTTAATAATGATGCACATTTTACTGGAACACAACATGAAATTTTGAGGTAGTCCTTCCAAATGCGCCCCGGCCAGCTTTTTTTAAAAGCTTTCTTGTTACATCAGAAATATTTTCTATGTATAAGCAGTCTGTACTTCTCTTCGTAATAGGCAATGTACATACATGATAATTTTCAACATTCCAAGATTACAAGTTGCTTCAAGTTCAAAGTTAGAAAATTTATTGATTGATTCAAAATGCAACAAGTATAAAGTGTTTGTCATTATGGTCTAATGAGTGATAAACCTATCCACACATCTATAACTGACGAGTCCCTAACCTCAATCGACTCCCGCAAAGGCGACAAAGACATGCATGATGACAAGGGTATACGCATGCTACCGGTGGGCTATCAAGGCACACAACACAGACCGTTAATGTATACATGTTGACGGAAGCCATTTGTGGCGGCTCGTCTGGCGGGGCTGTAGGAGAAAATGTAAGACATGACTTTTTTTAAACATCCTTTTATCATTCCTTCCCCGCACAATACTCCTTTTTCTACTCCATACAGGTCAATTTATCGGTTGCATAGATGTCCTTTCACTCTAACCATCCTGCGTCTTGGGCACGCCTCAGCGGTGTTTTGTACTGGGTGCGTCCCTTTTTGTTAGTGGTCATTAGCGGACGTTTGTGACCGTACGGGTCTTGTGTTCCTGCTGTATCTTAAGCAACCATGAGATTAATTCTTTCCATTCTGCTTCTCGTCTGTCTACCTCCCACTTCCTGGTCTCCTGTCCCTTCTGGAGGCTTATGGTGGACTTTTTCGCCCAGAGAAGGCATTCTCTATCATTATCCCCTTTTAGGACACTTTCTTCAGATACCATAAAATCAACATAGAATTATTCATATTACTATCTTTTTATGGTGCGATGTACAAGGATATAGGTTTATACATCTAGTCAATATCTGATTCCCTTATGAAGCCTTTGAACAGAAATTTAAGTTGATTTAAAACAAAAGGTTTATCTTGTTATAGATCATCCATGCAACAGATCTCGAGAAACTGCTCTATTTTAAAAACACTTATGAAAATCTACTGTGTAGCACTGAAACGTCCTGTGTAGTACTGAAAAAATGCACTGTATATCTACTAAATATTAAGCTACTGTCTTATCTACGTATTATTCAGTTTTTGCAACTTTCCAGTAAATACTCAGTATCATTAAATGTTGAGTAGATATTTATTAGGGAAACAATATATGACTGCTGAATGTCTACTGACACACACAGTAGGTAAACAGTACATGAGACCTCCCGCTGTTTGGTCTCCTGTCCCTGTTGGAGGCTGATGATAGACGTCTTCAACCCAGTGAACGCATCTCTATCCTCCTTCCTTTTTTTGCACTTTCTTCAGATACCCTAAAATTAACATAGCATTAGTTTCATATTAGAATGTACAATGATATAGGTATATATCTAGTCGACACCCAGTTTCCTTGAACAGAAATTTGATTTTAAAACAAAAGTTATCTTGTTATAGATCATCAATGCAACATTTCTAATACATCTCGAGAATCTACTCAGTATATAACACAGTAGATAAACAGTACATGGCTTCCAAACATCTGCTGACACACAGTAAATATCTACTGACACAGCAATAAGGCCACCCAGATTTGATTATTGCACGACATCTCCGTGAACCCTAAAACTGATACGAACATGCCAATAAAAAGTTTGTCCAGAAATACAACTTTCATTATGAAATATACGTGGTACGGAAGATTTAACAAATAACTAATTATATACACTGATTATGGTATGCCAAAGAATAGATTCATTTTGTTGGAAATTGGAATTTACGTATGGTTGTGCAACATCATAGAAACAACACAAAATCATGCAGAAAATCGACAAATATTTAAATGCCAACGCTTTATATCTACAGTACAGATTTCCTCATCCGAGTTGGGTTGATGGCCGCTGGTCGGCGATGGTAGGCAGCTTGGGCTTGTAGCTGTAGATGGCACTGGAGATTGAACGCTGGATCCGGATACGGCCAACGAGTCGGGTCGGGCACTTGGTGGTGCCTCGTGGCTTCACTGCTGAAGCGATCCTTAAGCTCTCTCGCCAAGGACCCACAAGGTATGCATCCTGTTGGGGCATTGGCGAAACCTGGCAGCCATAGACAAGTGCGATGTTGTTTGGAAACATCTGCAAAAGGGAATGTAAATGTAACAGAGTTAGTTGTCTCGTTGTTGGCCCAACGCTGCCATTTCTGGTCAGCACTGAGCACAGATTGATTGATGTGAAGGTTGACGCCTCCAGTAGTGCCATTTCCTGGGTGTGTTGCAACAGGTCATACATCAAATCAGCTGTTTCCTCTACACCAACTAAGTGTAGGAGGTTCTCTATTATCTTGCCAAAGTTGTAAAGAGGGGAATCTATTATTTTTCATGTATAAAGATTGTCGTTACATGGCATAAATCTAATAGTATGAAGTAAATTGTTATATCGATCCGAGGAATTTCAAATATCGGGGGATTTTTATTGATGGTGGCTCTCCGTGGTTTTGAAATATTTTGGCTGTCAATTTTATCAAGGATTATATGCACGTGTAATATTTGTAATCAAATTCTTCTTTTGTTTGTTCCGCGTGGATTGATATTGTATGCTTGTCAGTAGTGTTATCCAACTTTTGGGAATTGCGTTTTTCACTTTGTACATTCCGACTAGACATTGATATTATGTTAGTCTCGTTTGTACAATGATTTTCATCCAACAGGTCTCTTACATATATAATTCCTGAGTTTATCCAATTCTTAAAATACAAAGTTGTGCTCTTTTTTTGCTCCTATAAGGCCATACCAATTTACTTGATTGGTCCACGGATTCGCTCGCTCCTATTTTTTGGAAAATAAAATAAAAATTACCACTCAGCAAATTTTCACCATTAATGAAACCAATCACCAACTTTCTGGTGAAGCAAATCGGCCTTTATATTAAAGCTCCTTAAAATGTGGATATTATTATTGCAGCTTTATTTGTCCTTGATGAAGAATGGGACAAACATAAAAATTGACACTACTTTTGTAATTTTCAATGAACAGATGCTGTTACTGTACAGTAATAGCGTTTTTTCTACTTTTTTCAAGCTGGAAACGTTTTATTCTTTTGTTTCGGATTAGCCCTCATCTTTACCACAACCATTTTACAATTTTAATTTTTGTTTTGTTTTCGCCCTATCGCTCCATATTTTTCATGAAAAATCCGTGAACCAAGAAATTAAATTGGTGTGACCTAATTAACGACATAACTAGATCCGCAAATAATGTGCCAGCTTAATATTACTTGAATTTCCCGCGGGTTGCGACCGCATGTAAGGATCCGTCAATCAAACTTATGGAGACTATTCATTGGTCTGCAAGCCCATCCACAAGGTGGTTTAGCCTTACACGGTGGTTAAGCCTTTCGCGGGCATTTATGGGCTGTAGTAAATCCTTGCCTAACCCCTAGTCCGACCACCCCTAAAATCGGTATTTGTGCCATACACGGAGAGTCTGAACTGTTTTTTTGAAGTGCATAGTTAGAACTCTTGTTAGTAGTTTTTAGGCCCGCTTTAGTCATCTGACGCTTAACCGTCACCGGTCTAAAGCGGAAATAAGGGCCGTGTGACCTCCTTTAGCGGACAGTGGCTTGCTTCATTTTGAAATGGGATAAAAAAATGTTCTGTGCGCTAGACTTGGGTGACAATGCTTTTATTGCCTAAAGAATTGGATTTGCGGGCATAGACGTTGTGTTTTAACGTGTATTCCCTTGGAAAGGCAGGAATTGTGGAATGAGACCTTAATATAAATTAAGAAATATTGATTAAAAAATCAATTAGGGCTGGAGTAATATTTTGAAAACGTTGTTTACTCAGAATCTAATCCGCTATTCTTTAGCGCTAGTTGTGTTGCGTAACTCTATCCGTTGGCATGGTGACCATATTTTGTGGACTTCATTTACTTCTTTTTTCTATTTACCCGTTTGAGAAGGATCCACGATCATCCAAGGTTAAGAAAATGTCATGAAAGTGTACTTGTAAGATGCACACACAGTTTTCACATGTTTCTGGATTGCGTAAGGCCGTCTATAATGTATGTTCCGACAAGCACTTGTAAGCGCAGTTTCGCGGACAACACATATTAGCGTTAGGCCATACCAATTTAATTTGTTGGTTCTCGGATTTTTTCATGAAAAATATGAAGCGACAGGGCGAAAAAAAAAAAAAAAACTTCTCTGATGGCAAAGCCATTGCTGAATCTGGCCATGGGGGCTCTCGTATCATACTCACTGAGACACTAACGGTACAGTAAGTGCTACCGGTACATACATTGCTATTTTCGTATGTTATTTTCACGATAATTGATCTTATTGATTTCTTTAACGAATTGTACTAAAATATCAGAATTATGGTTATTGATAAAAGGTGACATTGTAATTATGATTTTTATATGTACCATCCTGGTTTGATTCAATTGGAAACAACAGTCTGAAAATGCAGTCTTCATTTTTGTCTTTTATTCATGGAGGTCAAAAACCAAGTGTCCATCTTACAGTAACTGAAACTTATCAACAAACCCCAAGGGGAACTCAAAATAATTTAATATTTGCTCTTCTTGACAAGAATTCCCAGTCTTACTGCAACTCTGTGCAACCTACTTTGCCAAAATTCTACTCTTTAAAAGTCAAAAACCCCTGTGAACTTACTACTAATTACTAGTACTTTGGGTGTATATGAACAAGCCCCAATTTGGCCAAGGGAACTCATATTTTTCTGTTGGCTAAATACTTCGAAATAATTTTTGGTTTGTCCATCAAATATCAAGGAAATTATATTTCATCAAACCCACCTGCACATCGTTTGGGCCCTCGATGCATATCTGTTAATTATGTGACAGAAGAAGAAGAAGAAGACATGTTTTCATAAATAAATAATTTTTGTCTGTTGGCCAAGAAGTTTCTTCTGACTTCCGTCCCCGGTTAAAAACTGTACACACCACAAAAAATGTGGCTTTCCTGGATCCACAGACACGGTATTTTCTTCTCCTGCTACTGTACTACCTTCTACTACACTTCTTCAAGCTCCAATTCTACTCTATTTGTACTCAAAATTATCCGACTCCGGTACTCCTTCCCCTTCTATTTTTCTGGTGGCGCCATTTTGATTTTAAGACTGATGCTTCTGATTGGCTAATCTCCGTCACATGATCACTTAGGTCACAACTTAAAAGGGAGACACCTATCGACTTATTGAAAAACTGCAGCCTTCAGATAGCCTGGGTAGAAAAAAAATTTTATTTTGTTTTTTGTTTTGCGATTTTTTGAAGCGGCGATTCCGAGAACCAACGAATTAAATTGGTGTGGCCTTATCTACAGAAATTAGATGTTCCTATGAAGTTGTGGCTATATCAAGGAAACAGCGAATAGGAAAAGAAGCAAATGCCACAGATGTGTGCGTTCTATCGTCATAGACGGCGTCAAATTGAAGACCATACACGTATGCGCTATGCAGCGTATCAACTGATTAACCCGCCTTAAGTTCGATTCTGCTACGACTCTGTTTCCGGAGTTTCCACGCGGCAGCGTTAAAGAGGGCGCTGCGGAAACCGGGGTCCACAGACTGGACCGACTTGAAGGAGATATACTTTGATGCTGACCTAAACATCTCAAGCGCAACTAACATTCAAGCACTCGCTGAAAAACCTTTGCTGGGCCTTCAACGAAAATAAATGCGACGTCACGTCTTGCAGATTGGAGCACGTCTGCAACTTCTGCTGGAACGAACTGAGCAGAAAATACAAGCATTCCTAGACGGACTTCGAACGGAAGAAGACCGACTCAAAGCGGTCTACCGGAAAGCAGGCCGCCGGGAGCACGGCCTGACAAACTCCCGGACAAGCAAGCGCGGGGATCGGTAGCATATAGCACAACCGGTTCCGTAAACGCGCAGCAAACTGTGAGTAGTTTCCCTGTTCGTTACGATATGTTTACCTCACGAGAGGTTTCTGTGCCCACGTACGATTCGACTGTTAGTTTTCGGGTGGTTGCTTATGTTTCTAAGTATTAAAGTTTTCTTCCAAGCCCTTCAAAGTTGAATAATTTTGCATCCCACTTTTTGGTCAAAAGTTGACTTTTTATTTGTATGATGAATTAAACCTTGAGTTTTCATCTGGAATTTTATTGTAATAAGCTATCTGACCACTACTGATACGATTATGTGTTATTGTGCAATTGTCTCCCTCCTGGCCTTATCTTGCGAAAAAAGAAAAAAATGTGAAGAGGGTTGCATGCAACTGTAGTTAGAGTTTGCACACTGTAACCCCTTTTTGTCTTTCATAATTCCATAGGATCACAGTAAGAGAAGAAAGAAAATGACAGGAAGCGAAAGGGAACAGGTAATGATTGTCAATAAGTACTTTATAGTCGACCTTTAAGCTTGAGAAGTGAAGGAATTTGCAATAGACGGATATTGATCTGATGGATGGACAAAAGCAGAAGATACAAGTGTCTGAGGTGCAGCAAAACTCCATCAACCTAGTCTCCAAGCAGACCCTACGGTGCCTTAGAAATAGTATCAAAGCTGGCCAGGGACTTGGTATACCGGCCCGTTTGACTCCCTTAGCCGGCTATCTCCCTTTGGCCGGCTATACTTTGACAGCTTTGATACTATTTCTAAGGCACCGTAGGGTCTGCTTGGAGACTACCATCAACCAACAGATCGAGAGGGACCGGGATTGGAGAGAGCCAGAGCAGAGGATGTACCGAATGCAGGAGGAATCAGATCATGTCACCAGGAGCGGGGCGACAGAAGCAGCGCCCAGCATTCCCATATATAGACAAAGGTTAATGAATACGATCACATGTTGCCGAAGAAAAAGACATGTATTTTTAATCTACATATGTCCTGTCCCAACTCCATGTCTACGTACCTCTTTCAATACATTATGTAACTCTCTAAAAATGAGAGAAAGCATTGTAACAAAATGAAACGTTAAGTTTTATGTCACAATATGTCAATATATACGCTATTTATGTTCATATTCCTGTAGTATAGACCATGGAGTTAGAGACAAGTATCATTGTATTAATTGATGTATTCTTTTTTGCCTTACATTGTACCAAGTACAAATGCCGTGCTGTTCCCTGTCGGGAAGGTTTGTTGCCTAGTATATATTAGTCTAGTTTCTATACCAATATGATATGCATTTTGATGAAGTGTCACTTAAAAATTATATATATATATGTCGTATATAAGATATAGTTTCGATATATATGAATGAAGTGTGACTTTCAGAAAAAACTTCCTCAAAAGATGTACTCCTCAAAGGGTTCTATTCCATGTAACTCAAATGTCATATGCCATGAGATATAATTTGATATACTTAAAGAAATGTGTGAGTTTTAATTACTGTAAAAAAAAAACTCAAAGATGTACTCCTCTGAAGTGCACAAGCATACAAATGTTAACAGTATACAGTTGTATAACTCAACGTTTTATATACAATGTATTATGATATACATGAAGAAAACATCTCAAAGATCAGAAAAGATCATGAAAAAATAAGACAATAAAAAAGATCCATCTCACTTCGCGTTCATATCTGTCAATATACCATATCACAACAGAAACGTCCTATCAAACACACCTTTAGAAGCACTTTAAGACGGAACGTGACAAATGAAATTCTTGGCGGGAACACCGATTTCAATGCAAATCATGCAAAATTTGGACTGGGCAAGTTGTCACAAAATCAGGTGGCAACTATGGCGTCATTGAAGTTCCATGGATGACCGGCAGAGAACTAGAAAGGGGAAAACGGATATTTGTGTACCGTGTTGCCTACATGGCGTGTAGAGGTGTTTTTTGACCTCGATATCACATCCCTGTCATAATTACCGTTGCCTGAATCCTAACTATCAATTGGCGGAACCACACAAGGTAAGTACGGGCAAGAAAACGCTACTGGAGTCTGTACTGGCAACCACGACAGATACCCTATGTGTGTCTTTAAAAACTTAAGGTAATAAAATCAGTCATTTCATCAGAGTCTGAGGTGGAAGCTGGTCCCTCACCCTCCAATTTGTTGTAAGTATGGTCAGCTTTCTTCTTGGCTGCTTCCATGAAATTTTCCTTACAGTTTTCTTTGCTGCACTAGGAGCATCACCCGACTTGTTGGTCCCCATCTCTTTTAAATCGTCATACGTTTTTATACCGACGGATTCTGTTTGCCATGGCCTTTTGTTTAGATGTCAACTCATTCTTGTGTGCCCTTCTGTAAGGTCATCCAGCGAAAAAAAAAAACCTCAAAGACCTCACGCGCCGGAAACACTCACATCTGAAAAAATTTCGACATTCTGCAATATTGCAGAACACTGGAAAAAAAAAAGGATTTCGACCACTGAACCTAATCTCTGTAACCGCCAAAAGGCTTCCCTTGACTGTTAGAGTATAAAACCCATGGTTGGTCCAAAGTGAAATAACCCATGGTTGGTCAAAAGTGAAATACAACAAACTTTGAAACGTTTCCTGTGCAATTAATTTTATGCCATGTGCAAGCTAAAATGTGTCTTTCGGGCCATGATACATTCCTTCCTACGACGATATTTAGTAACATAAACAGGCCTTGTCCATCACACTATACTATATCATTATATGTCTTGTATTCTAGTAGACAGCAAATTGGCAACATACGTACTAGTAATTAATTCACTCACATGTTCCAATTAAGTCATATTTTCTAACTAATGTGGTAAAAGAGTTTTTGCCTTGGCGGCCTCAATTCTATCAAAACAACAATTCTAAAATCAGTGTATTGTAACAGACGAAACCGGTTCAATATCTACGACTGCATGGCATCCACACGCTTCATAACAAGAGCTATGATCTCAAAGTTTGCATCAAAACATACATGGGGCATAAGCACATTGCAACAACTGTAGAAACAACCAATGCAGAAATACCCGCACTTGATCTACCACCACCGTCAGCGTGTTAATAGCTTCCCGACATCTAAAGTGCAGTAGTTGTAGAAAAAAATTAAGACACAACGATTAAACAAAGTCGTTACATGCTCTAACTGTAACATGTCACAATTGCAAAGAAAATGCCAACAAGACATCACTTTAAAGTTGCACATCGACTTATTGAAACCTGCACAAAGTAAACAGAGAATGTTCATCACCTGTTACGGAGACACTATCACAACAATTGATTAACGATGACCCATTCACCCTATCTGATGACGAGTTAAATGGGAAAAAAAATACTCGAAGCAGGAGACAACATAACGTTCACACTAAACCCAATCACGAAAATATGCACAACTCTTCACAACTAATTGTTGTGCTCATATTTACTCTGATATTTACAGATTTCTGACAGATGATGCTACAACAGAAAAGTGTGTTGCAAGTAAAGAGATAGGGCACAGATTGAAGATCCTGCTACTATCAAGACCCAGAACTGGTAGTAGACATGAGGTCCCTGAACCAGGGAACGGAGGAGGAGTATCAACAGTTTTGGCATGAAGCTGCAAAGTTTATAGAAAAGACCTAGCTGGCAAGTGTTGATGACAGGAGGCATGGTCAGGCGTGTCACATAGCACTTGCTCTGTCTGTTCCAGACTTCATCTCCCAGGTAGCTAAGAAGCTTACAGAGGGCACAAAACTGCCATATCCAATCCTGGCCCAAGAACCATTTCGTAGAAAGAGCTGTAAACTACTCTAGAAGACTTGGACTGAAGTACATGGTACAAAGTCGGCAGTTGAATCACGACCACGAAGACTGCCACTACGCTACTGCGATATTCCACTACATGAAAGAAATTGCAGTCGTCTTCCTTGATGATAAACATGGCATCAAAGTA
>NC_049981.1:1158061-1165217 GCF_000003815.2 Branchiostoma floridae | reverse complement strand
TCGTGGGAAGTCAGTACTTGTTGTCAAGGACAGTGTTTTCCGTAGTAGATCACGATTTGACCAAATTGAAGATAACACCCAGGGTAAAACTTTTAGCGACGCGTGCCAGAGTATCCTGACGACACATTATACTGCGGCAAAGTATTTGTAGCACTCAAAGGATTCCACATTCATTTCAGCCATCGTTGACCATTAAGGCACCAGACGGAATTGTATGATGTCCATAATGCAGCTGGTAAGCTAATAAGTTTCTAGGTTTCTAGTTCTTTGTTGCCTGAATCCAGACCACCTATAGACAGAACCACAAAGGGTACGTATCGGCAGGGAAACGTGTAACGCTACGTATATATATACCGGCAACCACGACAGATACCAGATTTGTATCTTTTAAACATAAGGTAATAAAATCAGTCATTTCCTTTACAACAGAATCAGAGCCCGAAACACGCACATCAGACGTTCATTCCTCGGCCACTGTGTATTTGCGCTCATATTTACTCTGATATTTTCAATATATTTTGCTCTATCAAGCATCATTACTTTCTTTTAAAAACAAAACAACTTTGCATTTTGTCTATTTTGTTTCAATTTTGTATTACAGCTTATGAGATGACGAACGTTAATATGGAAGCTTTAACATCTCAGAATGGAGAGATAATGTATAAAGTTGAGGCCCTGTTGGGAAAAAGAAGAAACCACAGTACCTAGTAAAGTGTAAGGGCTATGGGCTATGGGTATCATGAAAATCATGGGAAATGGTAGAAAGCCTAGAAGAGACAATGGGCTCTGCTAGTCTACAAAGTCTAGCAAGCAAGTTAAGGGATTAACTCACGATACCTTTACTAAAGACATGAAATGTTTGCTTCCAAACACTGTGGGTCATTGTTTCTACTAACCTGATGAGGACAAAATAAAATGGGAGAATTTTTCTGTTATATACGGTAAAGGGTAATTATGTTTGATGCTAAAACTTGTTTCCTGACTTTGGGACAACTTTGAGAAAACAAAGTTTTTCACCACGGTCACTGTAAGCTTTTACCAGTCATTTGTGGAACAAGCAGGGGTCTTAAAATGTAAGGAAATGAAGTATCAAGGTGCCTTAACATTTCATGGTGACAGAGGCCAACTTACTATTTTGGTTACACATTTATATTCAACATAACAAATTATTGGCTTTTAGTTTTGTATGAAACAAAATGGAGGTTAAGTATTGCATCAGGTATAAAGACAGCAAGCAGCAGTTCTATGTTTTAATGACTATGGCAATGCTAGTGTGGTCAAGGCAAATCTGGGCATCAGCGGAAGATAGTCCAGACAAAACCTAGGATCAATGCAGAAAGGAAGCGCTTCCCCTACCGTAAGGCTTACCACTGGAACACTTGATAGGACAGTTACTAGATGAATTTGTATTTTATCTTAGCTGTAGGTTGTAATGTACATAATTATGTATGATCTGACGTAATTTTGGTGTGTGTATTCTTATAATCTTTCTGTCATGTCCGTTATGTGTGTATTGATGTTTTTTCATGTGGAGGACCACAGGAAGAATAGCTGCTAGCATTGTTCAGCTAAATGTGGATCCGAGTAAAGTCAAAGTCAAAAGAGGAGAGCCGCCTAGAGGGGGAAAAGAGAAAGCAGCGGCATTTCTGAGGGCACCGCCAAGCAAGCCACGAAGATGGCGTCACCCACCTGGGTCCCAACACCATACCCACCCCAGCCACCCCTGTCCCGTGGGCTGGCAAGCCGAACCGAGGCAGCTATTTCCCGCCAAACCGCGGATACGCGCCATACGGCAGCCCGATTGACCGTCGCCGATGCTTCAATTGCAACAGGCGAGGTCATGTCATCGCTGACTGCGACCTGTCACGGGCCAGAATTCGTTTTGGTTTCTCTTTGCTTAGAAACAACATCATTCTCAAGTTTCAAATCATGGTGTACAGATTACTGACAAACACGTATCTTGGAACATTTCCTATGCTACTATGTTACAGATGCCAACAATGTCCAAGGCTGGATGTTCGGGCCATTGGCTCTGAGCAGAATGGGACGGTACTTTCCATAGAGAGTGCAAAGTGTATGGCTCATGGCCGAATGTGAAGCTGTTTTTATTAACTTTTTTAAGCTTTATTAAATGTCCATTTGTAAATGGGTATTTACCATCATTACACACACATCTATCATAAAGAAATGGAAACACCGATGTATTTTCTGCCCATTATTTTTCGTACTGCTTTTAATTCTCTGATGCTGTCGTGCTGGTGTCATTTATTTCCTTTTCTCTATGACCAAGTCCAGGAGATGAAAGCTCCAGGATGATGCTTGGTAAAAATGACTGTAAGAAAGTTGGGAATGAGAAGTGACAAGTCCGAATATTTTCAAATTATCTGTCTACTCTAAGAGATAATTTGAAGGGGAAACAGGTGTCAAAATCTCATAAACTGGCGTGTTTCCTATCTAGGTACACCCGTCTCTGCACCAAGCACCAGAACTTTGCCTTAAAGCTGAATACGCTAAAGCAACAAAATTGTGTATTTAAAGACAACAAATCCAGATAACTTCTCCTGGACTTTTCCGGATGCAGAAAAGGTATTATCACCTCAGGCAAATGTGCTACTAAATGAGAATATTGAAGTTTTTAAATGCGATGAATGGAAACGAGTGGAAGTTAATGTAAAAAAAATGTGACGTCAGAAGTGGAGATAGCAGCGTTCTGTGCTAAGTTCGAAGAAATGGTGAACAAACGAGTAGTACAGTCAATTAAATCATAACATTGTCATTCAGAGGAACTTCCGACCAATGACGCGATCCAATCGGCGTACTGGAACTGTGATATGGTCACTTTACACCCAACCGTTGTTTACTACAGGAGTGAAACAGATCTACTGCATGATCCATCTGTGTCGTCTCTGACAAAATGGGGCAATACTCGGCGAATGTGTTTGCTATATTTAAAAGGATTGAGCCTGAAGTTACGCAGAAACGTCCAGTCGTTTATTGTTAAAATCATTTTGATTTTTGCTTCATGAAAGGGGGCGGAAGTAATAGTAGTCATTAGATTATAAGTGAGAATCAGATCTCAATACAAAAAGGAGAATAGAAATTTCAAAATGTTTCCCACTATCTTTCCTGACATGTGACTTTACCACTTTATTCATCAGATCTAGTTGCGGTCGCCAGAAGGATAGGGCGGCCAAAGGGGCCTGGAAGACAATCAAAGACAGATCTCATCAGCGGCTGTTTGAGCTGGACGGCTTACATCACTCACCATATGGCCAACTGTTATATTTCAAAAGAATTTTTTTTTTTAAAGAAACCATGTCCGTTTTAATTCATAATTCACGACAAATCCGACAGAAGCAAACATACGAAAAATCCCAAAAATAGCGACGATGAAGCCAACACCGCGGAGCCCTCGTGCCCGATGTTCAAAACAGCTTTGAGTCGGAACATCGGAGGGATAGAAAATAATCCATGAAATAGCTAATCCAATTGGCTTGTATGCAGGTCAACATGAAGTGAAAATGTTTGACTACTCCCTTGGCAATGGTGATTGTAAGCACCGGTCCAAGTTCAGATTTTTCGATTCGTAAAAACATCAACTAATTGTAATTCTAAATGTTCGAGGAATTTATGAAAGAAATAGTACTACAGAGTTACAACTGATCTAGTACAACTGACCAGAAACCATGGCAGGACGTCATGTCTTTCATATCATTTTTTTAACTCCAAATTTCCGCCCCATTTGTAAAAGTGGCGCCATGAACTATTGAAGGCCAACCGTACAGGGAACTATGTGTGACGTTAACATTGACCATTAGAGTATTACACTTTGGGTGTGTTTGAAGACGATATTTTCATACATCCAAATTTACCCTCTTGGTATTATTCTAGACAGGGCTGAAAATCCACAATCGACACCATAATTAGCTAACAGCAATGAAGCATTTTGTGCATTAGATTCGAACACGTAGTCGCGAGCCGTTTTTCTGACACACCCTATGACAGTAAGCTCTCATTGGATGTTCCACATGAGCTGCGTGGGGGTGTAGGTGACAGTGATAACCGGAATGGTGACGTGGAAGATGAACCATTGAAAGCTCAATATTTCATCACCCATGAATTTGTGTGAAAAGCTTAATATAAATAATGAACCTCACAGCAGCTCAACTTGCTACTTGATAGCAAAGCTCCAAAATGAGACGTACATATACACTCAAGTGATTCATCTAGATTTTAATTGTGCATGAACGAAAATGACGAATACACGGCGCCTGACCTACAAAAGCTGCTGACTGACCGGTATCAATTTATAAGTAACATATCAATCAGTCTGGTATAGTAGACAATAGCGAAAGACGCCATTTAGCTGTGGCCTTTATGAGACCCTCCCGCAAATCCCACAAACAAAAACGGAAGAAACCACTGAAATGGAACTTCCCGCCGACTCGAAGTTCATGTTTCCTTGTAAGGAGGAGGAAGATATGGAACATGAGGTTATAGTTTGAGATAAAGAAATGGAGTCGCTACCCCATGCAAAAGATTATTTGTAAGGCTTCAGATCAAACACAAGCTGGAAATGATGAAGGAAAGGGAGGTCCTGTTTGCTGATTACACACATTGGACCGACCGAAAACACTCATGCAGCCATGTTAGTGATATAAAAAAAAAAATACTAGAGGATGAAAACAACTTGTGCAGAATTTCACTGCAGGATTTCAGAGGCATCACGCCAAGTGCCAACACCGTCTCTAGTACTACCTGCATTTCTTCACAATCAATTTTGATGTGTTACCAAGGCTGGGAAATCGAGAGAGAGCAAATGTGGACAGATGTACAAAATGTCACCATGTTAGTCCAACTGATAGGGTACAGCCCTAATCAATTTTGCCATGACGACACGATCACTTTCTCGTCTGATGACAAGTGCTGCCCAAAAAGGAACCTTAGAGCTTGAGGGACCAATTAAGTGCTGCAACCTAACGTTGTTTAATAGAAAGAAACAACGTGTTTCAGGCTATAGTTTATTACAAGTCACGCCTGCTACAACATGGTTTATTTCGAAGGAAAAAGAGAGGCCATTCGATTTTTTCTCAACATTGGGACATTCCTTATTTCCCACGAAATCTTCAGGAATTACATGTACCATTTTCTTCAGACTGGAATGGCGATATTTGGTTATTACCAAACATTATGTAAGCATATGGGAGATACAGAATTCACCAATTTTCACACCCAGCTAACATACAACAAGTTCCGTATGGCTTGTGGAGATCTTGGACATCTACTGTACTACTGTGACGGTGGATTTCTCTGTCCAGTGTGTCATTAAACACCCAAGATTGTCGTCTGTGATGGCACTGCTCTAAGTTTCCGAAGAGAACTACATATATTGCAGCAATGTGCCAATGAGGGGAAGTTAAAATCTCTGATTTGGTGACAAAAGAAACTTTCTTGGAAACTGTCAAAGACGCCAGCTCACGCCGCCTGAGAAGGAAGAACTGCTGAAGAATGTACCCCCATCCCTTGCCACTGTGCTTGAGAACCGAAAGCTCTGCCCAGAGTATCTGAAAACATTACTCCATCCATCTAGAAAACTGCATGACTTTATAAATTCAATGGAATAATTTGCAATTTTTAATGCACAAGGTGTAGCAGGCAGTAACATAGTATTCTTACCCAAGTAGCAATCTGATCACTGAGTAAAGTTCTGGTAAGCTCAATGCACAATGCTTCTCATAATTTCTACATTTCAGTCACAAGTCCACAAAATCAATATACCAGCACAAAAAGTACTACCAATGTTTCCAACTAAGGTAGAACAAACAGACAAAAAAAGGAAGAAAGACGAGAGCAGGTACTACGGAGGGATCTGCCGTTCCAGGGGGCCGCCGAATCCGGAGGAAATCTCGGCCATAACTTCAGTCATAAACATTGCAGAATGGGTCAGTAGAAATGTCGGAACGAAAGAGTGGAGGTTGGATAACTTTATCTGGTTCCAGTGTGGAAACTGCAGGCCGTTGCTCAGTGTACATGAACGCGTCTGATGCCACGATTTAGCAGGAGTTAGAGTGTGCGGTAACGTCGGTGATCTTTCCTGTCTGGTTGATCACCACCGTTTGAAAGCGCAGTTATCGCGAAAGACATGCTAGCGATGGCTCTCATTGCACGAGCTGACGACACAACGAGAGAGGAGCTGACGATCTCAAACCGAACCTTCCGTTTGCACGTGTATCGTCAGGTGACCTTCTGGTTACACGGAGACTTGGGAAGAAGTTTCGTCGTGTTACCCCCCTCTTGTGTGGTGTGGGTGAATACCTGCTGCAGATATTCAGATAATTTTCCACACTTAAAATAGCACTTCAAAGAGACTCCATGCTGAAAAGCTCCGTGGGAGCAAATACAAATAATATAGCACAATTCCAGCAACAGAGACCATAGCTAGATCAGACGAATAAGCTTGAAATATTCTAAGCTGATAGACATTCTCTGTGCACTGGCCAAGACGATTTACTAGTATATACTAGTAATCTAATCCAGTGAGCATAAAGGATGCGTGTGGCCTGACCACGCCACTGCGGTCCTTTGTTCTGAGAAGAACGGACAGAAACAAACCTTTACCACTTACGGAAACCACAAAAATATCGCCGACAGCCTCTGGGTTCCAAACAAAAATCAAAAGTGACTACATCTAGCCGATATGGGCAAGGATTTCGGCCAAAATATCGCTTTCTTTACTCCGACATTTTCAACGCCAGAAAATTCCCCCACGCAACATACGGACCGCCATTACACCGACAACAACAAGTGTGCCTCAACAACAGAATTTTTGCAGCTTCAAACTGATGTACTAACTATCGACCAGACCTGCTATACTACAAGATTCTTTGCGGAGGTTTCTTGAGGCAAATGCAAGGTAAAATACGAAGATACAATCTGTTACAACGAAAACGGCCAACAGCACCTCACAAGGGCAGCCTTGCACTGACCACACATTCCAGGTTACTTCCTTTTTATCAGTGCGCGTGACCATCTGGAATGCTGCAAAGCTTCCAATGAAAGACTTACGTACATCTTGCATCGTCACATAGACAGAGCATATATAATAGAGTAAGTAAGAATAAACAACACTGTCAAATAGAACGGCATACTAATAAAA
>NC_049981.1:1155505-1157849 GCF_000003815.2 Branchiostoma floridae | reverse complement strand
GATTTTAAGTGAAATTATTGGACAATCTTAAAGTATGTTTTTAAAATTACTTGTAATAATTCTTAAACAAGCGAACTTGCATTGATCAGCTGTGTACACACAAACACAATTCAGGTTTATGTGCTTGCAATGCGGTGTTTTAATAAAGTTCAAGACTGGGCTTCATCATGTAACAGTTGAAGGCAATGTTAGAAAATAAATTGCTATGATGTGATTTTGAAATATGTGACATGTATCAACTACGTATATACTATATATGTAGTATCCAATTACTCTTCCTTTTTTGCCTATGCTTGCTACATGTGTGTAGATGGTGATGGTAATCTGAGCGTGAAACTCCTGAGTCATGCCACCGAAGGATGACAAAGCTGGCACCATCATGAAGAAAACATGGATGAGAATAACCTGCCCCTACAGAAGGTGGCACGTTTTGGCTCAGATGGAGCTGCATGTATGGATATGTGAGTTGTACGATATGTGAGTTAGCTCTTTATGAGATTAAATACAGCACATCGTGCATTCAATTATCTATTTATCAAATAATACCCTTACATGTACATATTCGGGTTACGTACAAAAAGAAAGGTAATACAATCCCATTGTTCTAAATAATCGAAATGGCAGCGTGGCCACTCTAATGAAACGGGACAATGAAAAGATGATCATCAACATTCACTGTGTGGCCCATCGACTCGCCCTGGCTGTTGGACAAACTGGAGGTCAGGTAAAATACATCGTAGAGACCTTCAAGCCCAACCTGCACTCACTGTGCTTCTACTATGATGGCAGTGCTGTTCGAAGTGAAGGTCTGGCAGTGATACAGGTACAGTGGTAGCCGCGTTAGCATGTTTTATGAATAAGAGAGCAACTTGTATTGGTATATTTTGTTAGAATCGGGTTTATATTTTACCTAATTCAAACATGGGATAACAATGCCATGCTGCTGCAGCGGGGCAAAGTCTTTCACGGGCCGGAGAGATTGGCGACTATAGCACGGCGGTCTAGAACCCAGGCCACGTAAACACCCGCCCACCCAGAACCTGTGAAATGACTAAATGCAGCAGTTTCTCAGATGCGTCCCTACAGATATGGGGGGCATGTTGAAACGGCCAGAGAACAGGAGGTCGTTGGTCTCACGCAGAGGCTCAGAATCACATAAATTGGCTGGAATTGCAAGCAGCATTTCTGGGCCTGAAGTGTTTTGCAACAGACCAGAATCAACACATCCTGTTAAAGCTGGACAGCACAACAGCGGTGGCATACAAAGAAAATGTGTCAGGAAATGCAAGGGATGGAATGGTAAGTTGGGAGAACCCCTTCCACCAGCCAATCTAGTAATTCAGCATCGCAGCAACTACGTATACCCGTACTCTTATGAGGGAGGGGAAAGTTCTGGATAGTTGGGGGAACAGTTACTTCCATGCCAATGTGGCTTGCATTAAACCGCGTTTTTTTGACTTTAATCCAAGGGAAATAGTTGTACCACCAGCAACATTGAAGGACCTGGCACATGCACCAATCACCAATCTTACAACAACAAAAAACATCACTGAACAAGACATACTGAGGAGAGAAGCAGAAGAGATGGCAAGAAAATAGAGAAGTCTTGTTAAAAAAGCGACCACGTGCTGGTAAACGACCATACCATTTGGCTAAAATACTCACTGGACACAAGAAGTACTTGACTTCAAGAAATGGAATGGCTTGTCTTGGAGTCGAAAAAAAAAACATGTATATGTGATGCCCTGGGCAATGGTGGGTTTTCTAAAATGCAAAAAAAAAATTCATCTCATTCTTTTTTACTTCCAGACTAGGCATTGAAGGTACTATTTTACATGTCCTGAAATTTATATGTTGTTACTCAAATGTTATTGTATTGTATACGTGTATACATTGTTGGTTTGGGGTTGGCGGCAACTTGTTATTAAATAAAGCGAGAGCAAGTCTATCTAGTCAGCAACGGACACAGCAGACGACGACGTGAGTTCGTGAAACGACGACTGTAACACATCTGGCCTGGCCGTTATCCTCGCAGTCGACAATGGCAGATTTCACCATCCCAGGGAATATTCATTTGGTAGCCGATCAGCCGTGTAGCAGAGCAACCAAAGCAGTCAAGAAAGCAACTGCAGGGATTACAGGGAAGACACGGCCGACACGACGGGACCTTTAGGCGTTTCAGTTTTAATTTACCTGTAGATTTTGCGGGGGCGCCCAGAATATGGGTTCCGGCTAGAAGTTGTGAAATATGTCGCTATCCTAATGATTTTGATTTCAACTTTTGTAACAAGTGTGGGACAACGAAAATGCAAGTAAACCAAGTAAGATAGGAAAGACCATAGAC
>NC_049981.1:1144503-1148604 GCF_000003815.2 Branchiostoma floridae | reverse complement strand
AAGCACACTCGGTTCTGCAAGTGATACGAAACTAGGCCTAGCTGAGCCCTAACAGCATATGGGATAGCTGCTTCAACTCTGGCATGAAGAATTGATTTTGAACGACCGAGCCAGGCTGGATTTCATAGTTTTGCCGCCAAAACGTTAGAGGTTTGAGCCAATTAATTAATATTAATGAGTCAACACTCGTGGAAGTCAAGCTCAAACGCAGTGTTTAGAGGTCCGTGCCCAGGACATCTTCATTAACTATTTCTGTAAAGTTTCCTTCATCTTCAGATATGGCTGCGGCCTCTTCGGACTCCATTATTATAGCAGGACAGTCTTTTGTGTCCAGGCTTGACTTTTTGTGCGAGGCAGGGCTACGGTTCATGAGTCCCATAATGTCAATCAGGAAAAAGTAAGTTGCCTGTGCACTATTTTGGGGTTCCCTGGTGTACTGTTCCTCGGTATCGAACCAAGATCTTTCCCAACACGTGACTGTATTTTTCTAAGCTTTGAATTAAAAGCACTTCTGTTGAATGGTTATAGTAATTCTTGTACGAATGTGGTTTGTGAGCCTTGCTCTGGAGTCAAACAAAGACTTTGCGATGCAAAAAGAAGTGATGCAAAAAAAGGTGATGATGGAAGAAGCAGGACAGAGAGTGACTGGCACTGGGACGCCTATCTGAAGAGGGCGTCTGTGTTGTGATGATCCATATCAGACGTCGTTCCTAGGGGCTATCATCACATGCTGCCTAAAGCAATATCTTACCGAGATAACTTTAATGTTTAGAACAATTCCTACTATCATTGTGACTTTCTAAATATCGACCATGCATCATTATGACTTTCTAAATATCCACTATGGTATTTTAACATCTTAAAAACATTTCTGACGTCGAATATGATATTTCTCATCAAAAGTGAACGCCTCGGTACGGTTTTTTTTACAGACTTCAGCGCTAATGTACGTTTGTTCAGTTATACAGCGAAACAGCTAACGGTCAAATAAGAGAAAACAGTAGCTCCCTAGCTTTTCAAGACGTATATGCAATATGTTTCAAAATTAATATGAATGACAGCAATATATGTAAGTGTAAAGCATCATGACCATAAACACCATATAAGCTCTACTGCTGATGCGCATAATGAACGTGAAGTCATCCACGGAATATATATATATATTTATCAATGGTTCCATGAAACACAAGAAAGAGTACGTTCCATTTGCATCATGGAGGTAAACACACCCAAATAACATGGGAAGAAGCTTGCATTGTTACGTCATCGATCTTGGAACGTCGAATCTGCCTGCTTTTGCCATGGAGTGTATTTATTGTTCACAACAATAGGTGTCGCCGTCATCGACAATACGCAATGTTGTTGCTCTTGCAGAGATTACATGTGAGTACTTAGCGATTTTTAACAAGACTGACAGATTTTCCTGTGTGGGAAGACCGTTTATACATCTCTTTTCAAATATTGGAAAGTGTTGCTCCAAAAGCAAGGTTTACGTCGCGAAGCAAGCTAAACCCCAAAATGGTGCCAGCATGTACAAGCCGCCAAAAAGTGGCGGGAAGGATCACAATGTCATCGATTCAGGTAAATCAAAGCCAGGTATTTACACGAACATAGGTGTTGAATTTTGTATACTCCTAAACATTAGTATTCAATTTCTGAAACGTCGATACAGCAGCTTTATAAAATGATACTTCGAAGGAGAAAAGTTCTTAGATCTCTCAGTGTTAGCCAGTTCATCACATCTACTCATCAGAGGAAGTTAGTAATGTGTTCTATAACGCAGTGGCAGGAGAGCCACCTTTGTCTGGAACAGTCGGACAGGTTCATATCATCAAGTGTAGCACAACTTATATAGCATATCATAACGTGTCTCCTTCTGAGGAGCCGATCTCAGTCGGACGTAGAAAAACCTGCCGCCGCCACCTTCAACTCATCTACGGAGCTGAAGCTGACAAACCTCCTGCCCATCCCCACAACTCCCGGCGGCTCCCCCCGTGGTCGGTACTTCAAACACATTCCCACTACCGCATTCCAGTGTCTGACTCAACTGGGCCCCAGACAATCAAATCACATTCCCAGAGATCAACCGTGTAAAATGCGCCGTGAGGGCAAGTCTTACGGCTGCATCTTAGCTGCATTCATTCGGCAGACAAGAATAAACTTGTTCTGTTGCGTTGTACAAGCAGACAATTATCCAGATTGATTGTTTCAGGCAAGTACCATGGTCGCAATGACCACTTATGGCAAGACCAGAAAGCAAAGAAGATGCGGAAATGTGACTTCCAGCCCCAGAATACATACACATGCGACAAGTGCAAGAAAAAAAGAAGAAAGACTAGGAGCCGATCTGTGGCACGGGCTAGTTGTACAGTTCAAAGGCGTCGATCTCCTGCCCACTGCGCAGTCTTGTGTATGAGATTGAAACGGCGCGTTGGACAGAACAGCTGGGCCAAGACAACTCCAACCTGCCTGAAGCATCACACAATAAATGTCTTGATCAGACATCAGTTAAGACGTGTTTTGAGCCGGTTGCATTACATCACACACACTTTAAATCTAGCCCTACAAAAGGTCACGAACATTTCATCTGTACAAAGCATGCTTGAGATGATGCGGCAAGCGATCATCTACTTTAAGAACTCCAACATGGGCAATGTTTTACGAGATGTAAATCTTATTCTGGTAATGTTTTCCTATGAGATATTCTCTTCTTAATAGAAGTGGCCAAGTGTATCATGTTGGCCTCCTGGTCTTCGTCCGGGGATGCTAGCTCCAACATTTTTGAAACTTCTGATTCATGTCCTTTCAGGAAGTAGCTTCAATGCCTTGAATTGATTTCTTCATCACACCTTCGAAGCACATATGGCAGCGGCAATAAGGACACACCTGAAGATGGATCGAGCAGCCGAGACATATGATGGTGAAGAATTAGCAGACTATATCGCCTTGTCATTCATGCAGACATTCTTCTACTGTGAGTCAGCAAATACAATATTGACGAACTGGACACCTTTGTAAAAGCAAGAAATTAATTCATTTATTGATATGTCCAGCGGTTCATTTACTGACAGGAGAAGCATACCTAGGCCGATCAGACAGTTGGGAGACAATGCACTCAGAAAGCTAGCAGAATGATTGGTTGACCTCAACGTGGAGGACATAAACCACAGAAGGGCTACTAGTACTATTGGGAGGGGTAAAAATGTCAACACAGACACACTGTAAGGTGGTTACCGGGCTACAATCGGCCTGCAACAAGTGTCAAGTAAGGCCGCAGAAGAGCAGCTTGAGGCATTCCAATTTACCTGCGGAAAGATGCGACGGCTGACAGCGTCACCAGAAATTGTAGGAAGTACAATGAGTTGGCGTCTACCTTAAAAAAAATGGGTGATGGTGCCGCACGTCAGAGGCGGTTCAACCAGCTTGTTGAAAAGTACAAACAAGAAATCATTCCACGTATGCAAAAGAACTAGGAGACTCTAACCACGTAGCAAGAAGACAGTTTGTCAGAAATAAACCGTATGTATTGCAACTTCCATGGACTGATTGGATTTGCAACATATGCAGCCCTTAATGAGCTGGAAACGAAAGTGTGGAGGGAAAGGCAGGGATGGGCGGCTGGGCATTGAAGACCTCCGTGAGTTCCAAGACAAGGGAAGAATGTACAACTGGAAGAGGAAAGCAGAAGACTGACACTACAGACTGACACAGTGGCGATGAACTTGTTGCACAAAGATATATCAATGCCTACCAAGACGAGCCGCTCGCCATGCCGGGAGAGAACTTTGAGCGCAACAAGCAGTGGAGCCTAAAGAACAGCTTTACTTATTCTGTTTCCTCTATCTGTTACTACATGCCAGCGCATACCGATGGGGAGGAAGATTACAGATGGATGGCAGCATCGAGTGGTAACCCTGTAGCAGGACTTCATTGACCTAACAAAGAGGGTGGTGTTGGAGAATGTTGGCCGTCCCCACAGACAACGGGCTGGGGAGGACATTAATGTATACGGTATCCATCACGACTTGCAGCAGCATCGTATATGCCACAAAGAAAATCACATCAGTTACTCTCTGTAAAAAGCTGCATTTTTTTCTACTC
>NC_049981.1:1140758-1144403 GCF_000003815.2 Branchiostoma floridae | reverse complement strand
GCAGCATCGTATATGCCACAAAGAAAATCACATCAGTTACTCTCTGTAAAAAGCTGCATTTTTTTCTACTCTTCGTGTCTCTATTTTCATAGATTTCTGACAGCAGTGGCATAAAGATGGCTCGTCCTGTGGGTGTGCGGATATCTAGGCTGGGAACACGCCAAACCACTCTGCATGTGTTAATCACGATTTAAGAAAGAAATGACTATTATTTCTGATATTTCAAGAAAGACAATAATCGTAATACAATGTATGACACTTCAGTCTGTTTGTGTATGCAATCATTTTTAGTTTGGGACTACACTATATAAACGTTGTTTGAACTGCCTATCTATCTAACACCAGTCACTTTATTCTAAGAATGTCATTTTCCTGATTTGAACGCAGTCATCGTGAAATCCCCATTTTTCAACTTTTTTCTTCCTGAACATACATCAAATTTTTACATACCATTGGAAAGGTCATGTTATCTGAAGTATGAGGTTCCTTTTTTATGGTCATAACGTACAAATTTATTGAGATATTTGACTTTGAAAATTGCATATCCCGACGGTTAGACACCGAATCCCGAAAAAAATTCTTGACCCCGCAGGTCCAATCAGGTCAGACCGGCGGTCTTCAGAGCTTACCCCGATTGAAGACCGCATACAATTAACACCATGAAAGTCACTGAATTAAATAGAATGCACCAAAAAGCTGTTATGCAATTAGAATTCACACCTGGTAAGCTTGTGTAATTAGCACCTGTATGACAGATTCAGACTACCTGGCAACTCAGGTACAGACCGGCGGGGTGGACAGAAGGTCTTCGGGAAATATTACTGACCCGTCCCCCGCTTAAGGCGGGAAAAGGTTGTATTTTATATAGTTAGCTAAGTCAATACAATTTGCTAGACTTCAATGCTCCATTTAGGTATGAAGAAAAGTTATCTTTGAAAGAATAGCACAGCCTTGTCTGCCCAAGGAACTACACCGGGTCTGATATTTCTTCTTTTTTTTTAATCACACAAGACTTGGGGATATAACATTGTCCCTGTAACCTTAGTTAACGAAATTGCCACTGGCCTCCCAGCAGGGTGGCTGGTGCCAGTTTATCATTATTTATTGGGTGGGCCGACTACTCTGACTCTCTTTGCAACCAGGGGCTGAATTGTGAGGAACTCAGCCTATGTCTAATCTGAGTTGAGGAAGAGAGAAGTTTATTTGCAAGTTCATGCCCGAGGGCTAATTGCAAGTGCATGGTATAAACATAGTAGATAATTAGTGACAATAAACAGTTATAAACAATATTCTACTCTAATACTATCGTTGGCTATTTCTAAACTGGTTGGGTTTGACTTGTTTTTTGGAAGCAGAGGGAGACGAAAAGCCCGAACACGGGTACCTACTAGTATCTTCTCAATTCTCACTGAGTGTAACCCTAGGACACATTGATGTAAAGAGGAGCTCATTACACTCATCAGGTAGACAGATAATCCCTTGCAGATACACTAATCCCTAGCCCAAAGAGGCTAAAGTAAACATTTCTATTCTGATTCAAACCTACTAGGCTGCCAATGTTTACTTTGCTTGTTTCATGAAAAAGCCTTTGGTGTGAAGATATTTGTTACTTGCCTTGAATGTGCCAGCTGAATTTACAACAATGCCCTGAGATAGCAATAATTGAGCAATTTCTACTACATGTACATGTCTATTATAATGAAAATGGCTCCTTTGGCAGAGGGCCACCTTTCGTGATAACTGTAAGAAAGAGTAGAAACAGAAAGAAATAACATGCTGACACCCGGGAATGACTTTTAGTTTTCTATAGGTTAATGCTCAATTTCCTTGATTCACAATAAATTTCTAATCTACTTAGAGAAGTTTGCAGATCTTATTGAGATTCAGACAAAAGTATCTGGTCATCTGCATTTAATAAACATGACTTTATTATTGTGTAACATAGGTGGGTTGCAGGGATGGTCATCAAAGACATCCGGTAACCTTTTTGTAACATTTGTCTTGCATTATATGTGAAAGTCGCGCTGTTAATCTTTTTCACCATTTTTTTTGCATTCTTCGCTCACTTTAAAGTACCTTCCTCTTATTTCTGGGTTTGGCGGATGTAAGGTAGTTTTTATTAGCTTCACTTCTGTGCAGCCTTTATCAAACCACCTTTTGTTTTGTTTTTTCTGTGGATGTTTTCTTTGTCTTTTCAAACCCAAACATCTGTTACCAACTTCTCGTAGCACAGTGTATTCAATTTGGGCAGAGGCGGTGGCACTAATGTAATGTTTTTGAGTGAAATTGTTTGTAATTTTGAGTTGGATTGAGTTTCCCCCTACTTCAAGTTTTTTTTTATTTAATGCATTATCTGTTTATTGGTGTGGCTGTTCAGCTCACACAGCCAGGGCTGCCCAACTAGCCTTTTGCTATTACAAAGGGCTTAGCCCAGGCAAAAATTTGCCTCTCAGACTGGGTCAGTATTCGGTGCATGAGGCTTACAGAGATTTTCCATGATCTCATGTTTTGACATGACAAAACAGTGTAGATACTATAGATGGTCTGTGTCTGAGTTTCATCCTTGGTTTCATGTGAAGTAGAAAACTAGAATCCATAGATAGGAATAACCATTTGTTTTTTATTTATTATTATTTGTATTTGTTTTACATGGTGGAGCCAAGTTTTCTTACAATTGTTAACAGGTACATTTTGTTGGCAGAGTAGTGCGTCTATTTGTAAAGGGTGTGTAAAGTAATCTAATTAGCCAGTAACTTAACTAATATGCAGATTGCTATATTTATCCATGTTGGGTTAGACTCCGAGTTCTGCTCCAAATGCAGAGTTACAGGAATTTCTTTGCATGCCTAGAACATTTTTACAAAAGTTTTGAATATTTTCCACAAGGCACTTATCATTGGCCAAATCTTCAATATTCAAACCTTGAGCTTGTTTTTCTGTTTAAGACTTATAGAAAAGGGTACTATATGACAAGTATATTACCGTTACTTTTTGGCTTAGTTATATAACACCTTATATAACCCATGCAAACCATATAGCTGTTATATGTTTCAAGTATTGACTTAAACACCGGGGTTCAAGTGCCACCAAATGGTCCACCCTTTTTGCCTTATAACGGTTATGGTGTTAGGTTTAGTAAGCTGTTTCAGTATGGTCAACTTGGCTTGACATTTTCACTTCTTTCTGTCTATCAGCTGTATTTTCTAAGGTAGCCTCACCTGGCTGCCCAATGCATAATTCATTTCTGGACCTTACCTGTAAATTACTCACCACTGTCATTCAGGGTAATTAATGATTATGATGCAAATTCACTGTCTGAATCTTTAATATTCATGGTGTAAGGTCAATGGAAAATGGGAACAGTGACAGTGTTTAATGACTTAAAGTCTGAATACCAATACACATCTCTTGCAAGCTTCCCATAGACTTAATGCTTTAGACCCCATTCACACTCAGAAAAATGATTCGGATAAAACATTTATCCGAATAAAAAAGATTCTATCCGATCCAAAATTGCGTTCACACTCGTCTTCGGCAATCCGATTAGTGCGCCCTCAGTCTCATCCGAATGAAACATTATGTTGAGGTCAAAGGGTAGCGTCATTTCTTACAGCTCAAAATGGCGTACATGTATGTGACTTGTCA
>NC_049981.1:1136566-1140658 GCF_000003815.2 Branchiostoma floridae | reverse complement strand
ATATCGTGAATATTCAAAGGTTTACACACTGGGGAAAATATTTAGAAAGTCAAATAGCATTCAAAATATTTCCAAAAGTATAAAATTTCCCAGACATATAATTGAAAACAATTGAAAACATTTGTAAATGATGACAATGGCAACCCTCGCGGTGACTCAGAATCGACTCTAACATGGATAGTAACCGTATTGTTAGAATGCACAAAAAGATTTCTCACTGTTGTGCTCAGCGACAATCAGCTGTTGGCTATTCTCTTTTTTGTATGCAAATTGGAACACAGCAGACAACAAAGGTCCATTCACACTAAATGGATAATTGACAGTAGTTGTTGATTATTCTCTTGAAATCACAGAACCCACAAATTGTAGAAAAGGTGGGGCTTTTTGTCTGTCTAAGTTTATACCATGTACTTGCAATTAGCCCTCGGGCATGAACTTGCAAATAAACTTCTATTATTTGGAGCACTGGTACATATACCTTATATGACTGGAAGGTGTATATATCCAGACATTTTTTCATAGACGGTCTACAGATAATGGTAAGTTAAGACTTTCCAAATCCAAGAAACTAAAGAAGGAATACTCAATGGAAAATTATATAACGTTACTAAACATGAGGTATGATCAGCAATGTGCAAACTTAGATTAGAATTAGCGCCCACCCCCTTGAAATTGAGAAATGGTGGTGCGGTACAACAAGCTACCTGTGGGTGAAAGAACCTGTTTAAACTATTGTATTTCAAACCTGGTGAAAGACGAAATACAGCTACATTTTACTTCTTAGTCCAACTGCCTCTATAATGACCAGGAAAGAAAAGAGTTAATCGAAGAGGCAGTACAAAATCCACAAAATTTCCAAATATTTACAGACGAAAACAAACTATAACCTTTAGCCTGTTAACGTCACATAACCCACTCATTATAGAAAAAGTGGGACACTTTGTCTTCCACTGCTTCCATGAAAGAAGTCAAATCCAAAAGGCTAATATATAGATTGTAGCTCTCAGCAGTCCATATTATTGCTAGAATAGTCACTTGTTTACACTTATCACCATAATTGTTATCTATACCAATTTGTCTTTTATTTTCTGTATGTTAACTACATTATTATTCTGTATGTTCCATGTTGCAATCAGCCTTCGGACAAGAACTTGCAAATGAAACTTTCTATAATCTTATAGTCCTAAGTATGTTTTCTCCATTATGTAATTGTAACTTATTTCAAGTCAGGGCCTACAGAATGAAAACAAAGCAAAAACAAGATCATTGTGTGCATCCTTGTAGAAAACAAAAGTCAATTCACGCCTTATAACAGTTGATCTCCTCGATGATTTTAGGAGACAAACTAATCACATCCAAAAAACTTTTGCTGTATAAAGTTTGGAATATGTTCAGTTTGTGAGGAAGATACTATCAGAGTTGTATCTTTATGGTTATAATAAAGAATGTTTATTAGGTTTTGTCACAGTTCAAAATTTGACTATCGGACAAATTTGGGCTGCTTCAGGTTGAGAAGTGGTGACCATTCTCAGAATACTAGCATTATGACTGTTTCACTCTGGCAACAGTCTGAGGGGTTTGAATTTTGCTTATCATCAATTCAAACCCCTTCTGACTGAAAAACCGTCAGTTATGACATGAGCCCGGCGGGGTCATATTATAACCGGCGGTTGTATTATTGCTCAATTCACGCCTTTCACACCTCTCCCTTATACCTCTCTGAGAGGTGTGAGGAGACAAATTCTCAGCCCTCGGGACACAAATAAACCGGCGGGTTGCATGTTTTTTTACGCTTTTGTCCGTAGGGTTGGGAGTTTAGACCGGCGGTCCAAGTAAGTTTACCCCGTCGGTGTTCCAATTTCTCTCCGACGGGTGACCCAAAAAGATATCGGGATGCTTGAAAAAGGCCGCGGTCTCCTTGCATTTTTCATCAATGATATCTTAAGTTGTGAACATTGTAGAATAATGATTTTTATATCATCATACTCTGTACATCAAGAGCTACAACCTGATATCTCACTTAAAGGTAGAACATTAATTTTGCTTGAATTTCCAAATGGCTTGTGTCTTCGCTAAATTGCAGTGACTGGTGTTATCTATACATATATGTAAATACCTTTGGGTCAACTTCGGGACCACATTGTAAATACTGCAGTGAATACTTTAATACTGGGGAACTGTCTAAATACTTAGAACACATGGGACTACACCCAGTACCCAGCATATGCTTTTAATGCACTGTTAATGAATGTACGAGGAGAGTTTTTCTTTGAATACTTTATCTTTACATTCTGATTAAGCTTCTATGGCATCATTTCAAATTTTACTTCGGGTTGGTACCTTTTGAGCATCAAGGATGACGGCATTAAGCTATACTGTAATAACAAAAATGGCTAACTTTGAGAACTGTATACTGGTTACTTATGTGTATTGGTTACAGGATTTAATGAGATTCCTCGTTTACATTTCCTTCTCTTCCTTGGCTTTCATTAGGCCACACCGATTTAATTTCTTGGTTCACAGATTCGCTCGCTCCTATTTTTTGGGAAAAAAAATAAAAATAAAAATTACCACTCAGCAAATTTTCACCATTGATGAAACCATTCACCAACTTTCTGGTGTAGCAAATTGGCCTTTATATTATAAGCTCCTTAAAGTGTGGGTACAGGTGCTGTTACTGTACAAAAATAGTGTTTTTGTACTTTTTTCAAGCTGAAAACTTTTTTTCTTTATGTTTTGGATTAGCCGTTACCTTTACCCCAACCATTTTACAATTTTTATTTTTATTTTTATTTCGCCCTCTCGCTCCATATTTTTTATGAAAAAATCCGTGAACCAAGAAATTAAATTGGTGTGGCCTTAGATAATAAAGGTCTGCTGGCAGCCCTGAACCAATCCGCCCCTGTAAAACTGACCGTGTTAGCAATTGTTTGACTGGCTATGGCAGCTAGTAAAACAGCAAAGAATTTGTGCCAAAGAGTGCTTGTCTTTTGTAGAAAATCGATGACTGTTGAAACATATATCAAACGTGTATGGCCCATATTACAGTAGAGCAATTGAGACTTGTGGAGATGTACCACTCGTATACACCAGAGAAGAAAAAGGCAAAGATCGCGAGGATATATCTCTGTAGGTAACGTCCGCGTACTACTGTGCACGACTGTAGTCAGTATGGCATACAGTGTATGGGCATCAACTTTGCTATTATGGACAACACGGTGAACTTTGGCCACCCCAAGACCAGGACACTTGCTCCAACAGCAAGGCCAGGCAGGAAGAGAGGACGGTCAGGCATATCACATTCTTATTTTCAACAATAAGCAGCTCAGGAATGAGGCAGCTGTTCTCTGTTTTTACATTTGCCACATACGTCCAAGTGAGCCATATGCTGGTCAGACACACACATGAGAAGATTGAACAAAGGTTGAGAATGCTGGCCAGCAAACTGCAGGTGAAGACCATAGTGACTGTGACAAAATTATGCAGGCCTGTTAGGGGCACATACAGGCCTTGGAAGGTAAAGGCATGTTCTATTTATCAAAAGCGGTTTAATACACGTTGACTGCTGATTAATATTGCTAAATATGCTAGATAAACCTCCGTGAATAACTTCATCAGGTTGGCAATTATTCATATAGTAAGGTTCTTTTAGCACAACCAGAAAATAACTTACTTCCGACGTTTCGGTGTCTGTCAGACACCATCATCAGGGTGGAATGACGGGAACTACTTCTTGCTGCTACTTATAGCCGATGTAGGTGGCGTTGCAGCATGATCATCATACCTTATGTCAAAGGCATTACAGAGACACTTGAAAGGATCTTCCGAAAACACGCCATTGCCACGGCAGCTAAGCCCAAGACCACGCTCAGAAACTTGATGGTGCATCCCAAGGACAGACTGGAAGACTCCTCTAAAACAGACTGTGTCTACAAGATTCCGTGTACAAGTTGTGACAAGGTGTACATTGAAGAGACGGCTAGGACTTTCCACACCAGACTTGAAGAACATAAAAAACGGAGGCACACTACACCAAAGGTAGCGCATACACAAGATCTCAGAAGAAGGCCGCAGACCAAATAGAGAACAAAT
>NC_049981.1:1108999-1136010 GCF_000003815.2 Branchiostoma floridae | reverse complement strand
GACTAATTTGATATGTCGGGTTATATCTAGTATTTTGGGATATATCTAGTATACCTAACGCAGTAGCAAGCCTTTGATCAATTGAATGGTTCCTTAATTGCATTAAGGCAAATATTTTTTGCCTTAATTGCAATCATTATATTGAATGTCGAGAGAAGAGAACTTACTACTTTGACTATCTATGGCCTCATGATATAGGCGGCATGGAGGTCCAGTTGTGGTGGACCAAATGTTTGATATATCTTCATGAATGAAACCACATTTTCATTAATACCATCACCACAACTAACCCCTGCCATTCCTCTTCAAGACTGAACTGGATGGCACATCTATACAGTATTTTTACAGGATGCGCTCTGACCCTATAAAGTATGAGCCGATTTGGCCGAACACCTGCCTGGTTTGTCGGTTTTCTCATGCAATTACTCTAAAGACACCTGTCATTTGATCCTATAAAAGAGAAACATGGCAAGGAATTCCCGACATCATGAAGTGAGCCACGCATAAGCCTGGACCCAGGACTGGACACACAAAGAAATGAGCCACACATGAGCCTATCTTGCCATACATGCTGCACAGGCTAGACCCAGGCAAGCAAACAGATAGCCCCGCCCAAATGTTCCTCACCTGCTCCAAGAGACAAGGTGTGGATGAAAAAGACAAACCGTATCGCATTTCAGACTGAGTCAGGTGAAAAGAGCAGCGAAGACAAGCAGGAGGATGACACAGACTTGAGAGCAGACTACTTATTAATAACCACACACATAAGCAGCATCCTGGAGCTATTCGAACACAAGGTCTTCGCAATGTCTGCGTGTGGTGAAGACATCATGATTGTCAAGATGTCTACAACAGGGCCAATGCTAACAATAAATTACATTTGCATCAATGGCCGTGATTACTAGTAAGTGTGTTGCTCCAAATTCCTAGAGGGAGGGGGGACCTCTTTATCCAGGCTGCAATCCTTTTTTTTCGGGAGGAACTTATCAAAAGGCCAGTATCTAAATCACGAAGAGAGCACATTGCATGATTTCCGAAACACTGGTGAAATGAATGAAGACGATCACAAACACGTCACATTGTTGGAAGATGTGATTCGCCAGATATGATGCAAAGTACTGCTCATATACCTTCATGGAGTTGTCTAATCTTATTGCATATTACACTTTTAACTAGTCCAGGTTACTGAAACTTGCACGTTCCGAAGTGGTTTGGACTTCTCCCTGAATGAGTAGTCAAACGATAGCGAGGTAAATGAAACAGTATTTTCTAGACTGTCTTGTATATTATATGCCTCAGTACTATGCTGAAGATGAATGCTCCATGACAACTGATAAATTTAGTAACATGGAAGGGTACTTCATTTATGCAGGAATGCCCAAGTTCTTGACAGACGATATACAGGACGGGCCTTGCTTTATGTCGCAGGACGAGATAACCAGTTTCTGATCATTAATGATGTGGCAGGGGATACTACTAGTAGGATACTACCCAAGCAGGTACGTAAATAGCCTTAGGTAATGAAGTATCACTCCCAGCTATACGTACAATGATGTTGTAGTTTTTTTTGTAGTAACCTTTTGATGGGGAGTGTTATGTCACACAGTTCCAAATTCTAGGGGAAGTCTGAACCAAATTAAAAACACTCTGCTATATCTACTTTGTAACACAAAATAGATACGTGCAGATTCGTAGAGAACCAGAAACATTGTTTCTTGCTTCCATTACTTTGCTGAAACATTAAAACAAAAACCATTTAATTTCAGGCAATGAATTGAGAGGGAAAGGAGATCAAGTCAGGTCAGCTGGTGGCTGTGACCTTTGACCCCCTTCCAGTGGTCCAGGACAAGAAGGGGGAGGTGAATGAGGATAAGGCCACAGTGCAGTTCTACAAGGCTGCACAACAGGTCATGACAAATGATGAGAGACCAGACAGGGTGCTAGCCAGGTATGTCATTGAAAGATGATGATGGCAAAGGATGAGCCCACCCTCCTTCTCCTCACAACCGAATAGAAAAAAACAAGCTTAAAGCCAAGCACAATAAGTTTTTGTCAATCAAAAGCCAGTAAGGTAAGATTCGAAGACCCATCTTGGTATATAGATGATATCTAACCTAGTAGCAAAATTGTCAAAACAAACTTCTTTGCATTTAAGTCATTGAGAAGCAAAATAATAATTTAGGTGGGAGTAACATGCAATGTATCAATGTTAAGTGTTTCCAGCGGTGCTCCATTTGGCCATGAGGTCTGGTCCTGATGGATATCACATCGCATTGGACGAGCGCCTGGTGGCAACTAGTAATGAAAACTCACACCCCATAAAAATAGATCAAGAAATATACTACTAGTAGGCAAACCTGCACACTACCATATCCTGATAACATTCTGTATATACCCAAATCCAGGACCATGAACAGCTCCGTCACTCCATCGTTGTCATAGCACTACAGTATGCTATTAGAATCCAACATTACCTACAACTGCACATATTTGCATTGCTGAAACTTTTATTATAAGTACCAATAAGTACCCCATGCTCAGAGCTGACCTCTCTACTATGCCATTTTGCCCATAAATAAGGCTGCGCCCCAATTGCCGTGCAGTACATACATGTAAACAAATGTCTCGTTCTACAGATTTGTGTCTTTTTAATCTTAAATGCTGCAAACCCTGGTTTTGATTTGTCATGCCATGGTTTTGTTTCAAAGCGTAAAAGTCTTTGTCTTATTCCTAATGCCACATAGAAAACTCCTTGCCTCTAACATTATACTCTTGAGACTTACTTTTTCTGTTTAGGAGAAATCAGACTCAGAAATGACCCTCCAATCGTATATGGTGAAGAAGGACACCAGAGTGCATAACGTCCTGAAGCTGTATACTATGCCACCACTGTTAGGAGTAACAAAGGATGATAAAAAGTTCAAGTCTGCCATATAAAAGATGTATGACTTCACGCGAGTGGGACAGACATTGTCGATCAGCGAATGGGCTCCTTCACGTGGAAGACAAAGACTCCGCGGTGGACCATGACAGCATTCTTTTATCTCATGGACAACTGCAGGGGTAAAATCATATGTACAGTCAACGCCTTCAACTTGAAGAACCCCAGAAAGGAGAATTATTTTGATTACAGGTGGAAGGTAGGTATGGAGGTTGTCTTTCCTCATGTCAGAGTGCGATCACCCATCGGCCTCACATCTGTGGTGCAGCAGAATATACGACCATCCGACAACACATGCACAGGAGGGGGCTCAGCCATGTTTCCAGTCAAGTCAGAGAGTTGAAGTCTATGTGCGGAATGCCTCGAAAACATCCAGATATTGGTGCCAAGAAGCAAAAAGATGCGCTTGTGAAGGGAAAGTCTCTAATGCCAGCGTTGCGGTACAACAATCATCACAAACCTACACCCTCTGTATCGACCTGACCTTTGTTGAACATTTTTGTGTATGATAAATTAACTTTATTATTACAAAACCTTGCAGATCAGTTCATTGATGTCTTCTTGATTGTACTTGCTTGATTGTGCACTTATTACCTTACTACCTGGTCGGGATACCCCGAAGGGATTTTTATCAGTACCTATAGGCCACACCGATTTATTTCTTGGTTCACAGATTCGCTCGCTCCTATTTTTTGGGAAAAAAAAAAAAACAAAACGCTGTTCCTTGTACAATGTAGCTTTAGTGAGTTTTGCTGGCTTTGTGCTGAGGTGACACCAAGTCATTCAGTGTTATCAGATAAGCTTATAGACTGATGGACCTGTCTCATAACTGGAGATTGATAAATGTTTCTGCAGCAATCTATTACTTCCATGAACATTTCTTATTGGAGTCTATGCTCCATAAAAATTTGGATATGCTGCCAAGTGAGCAAAATGTTAAATTAGTAAACATTGTACACTCATATGGATGTTGTTTTGGCTGCTACGATGGATGGGATGAGGTCGTGGGGTACATGCAGGCGTACTCAATGGAAAGGGGGAGACCACAGAGAGTAGCCGTTATGTTGGTACACATTCTTTCATGTAGAGTGCAGTTGTGTGCAACCACCAGACATCAGTTAAAGATCTAGGTTGGTACATGGTGGTGTTATGTGGGCAGTGGACAGTCTAGCACTGTACGGGGTGAGGACGACCCCGCCCGCCACAGTCCTGCAACTTCACTGGTGCCCAACTGTATCGGCTTGCCGTTCCGTTGAACCACACCAGTGGAGTGGAGAGGGGGGACTTGCTGCGTGGGAAACAGCCTGTCCCCCATACATCTCTTCTATTCCCAGGCTAGTACTACTTCCTGCGAGACCGACGAGTGCCTATGATGATAGATACATGGTGCAAACCCACCCATGATATGCATACAAGCTATGGGAGTTGCAATGCAGCTGACAGTGGTGTGGGAAACTGGCAAGAGAGGCCCTCCAGACAAGAATAATGTACGGTTCCAGACAGCATTTGAATGTTGCTGTTCTAGCCATTATGTCCGTTTGGATTATGGCGGCAGGGTACACTCAGACGTATTCAACGGAAACAGGAAGGGAGACCACTGACATTATATGTTTCCATAATGTATGTCAATTTTGTATAAATCATTTCATGCTTAACTAAAAAAAGTTTTTAACATGACATTTAACAGCTGTAGCTGTTGAAAGCCCTAGTTGTCTGGAAGGGGTTTGTCAACTGGGCTATACATTGCAGGCAGGATCCAGTCAACAGTTTGACATTTCAGCATTGTGAGCTGCTGGACACGTGAAAACAAAGCGATTTAATGCGGATGATCTAGCTACAAGACCTTTTATTGACACACCCCACAGTCGCCTGCACTTGCAACTGACGACACCACATAGCGACACAGCGAAGGAGTAGTCAACTGACAAAATTATCAACAAGTGAAACAATTTGTCCCTATCTACTATCTCACGACATGAAGTGGGACACACATATAAAATACGCAACTGGTAAAGCGAATTGAATACTTTCGGTCATTCGCCGCAACTTACAGCACTGCCCACCACGGGTCAAATCAACATGCTATAAGGCGTTGGTGCCCAGCAGGCACTAGAAAGAGTGCAGCGTAGAGCGGCAAGAGTGACCGCCAACGATTATCGCAGAACCAGTAGTGTACCTGAAATGCTCACAAGCCTACAATGGCCAATCCTCGCTGACAGAATGAGAGATGCACATCTAATCACTTGATATAAAATTGTGAATGCATCATAAACATATCCCCAACCTAGTATCTTAAACCAGCCCAACGCAGAACCAGAGGAAGCCACATGTTTAAATATCAGCAAATCACATCCAAAAAGGACTGCTTCAGATTGTCCTTTTTCTCTCGCACAGTTGTTGAGTGGAATAAGCTGCCGGGGCACATTGCTCAGGCCCCAACAGTAGAGGCCTTTAAGGCCGGTTTGGCTTGCTTGCCCTAATCCGCACATCCAATTTTGGGTGCACCTGCACCCAGTGTTTCGAGCCCTGATCCCTATGTACACCATTGACTGATTATGCAGGTCATCTCCATGTTGAATTCTATGGGTGTTACAACTTCCTACAGGGCAGCATGGAACTTTCTGTCAGTCTTTCCAGAAAAGCAAACCTCGACATGGACACCACCAGGCCTTGGACTGTCTTCTTTGACAATATAAACATTCTTATTTAAAGAGTGTGACATTTGAGGGTGGGTGAGTCCTTAGATTGCACAAAATAATTGTTTCACTTTAGATTAGACTATGATTATGAAATGAACTGTAAAAAATGGTCCTTTGTCAGATTCTATACCTGATTCATTTGGAGAGTAAGTTTACATACTTTTACTTACAAAACAAGCAGTTGCATATTAAACTTGTGTAATGATTTTCTCATTACCTGGATGTCTGTTTTTCATGGACATGTACATGTTTGTTCCAGGAAAATAAAACGAATGTTCAACTGGACAAGTCGGTTGGTTGTTGTAGGAGACTATGAAAATCCTTCAGCCAGGAGAGAACCACAGGCAATACAGGAAATCAAAATCTTCATTCATAATGATGTTTGAAATGTGCTAAGCAGATACATGCATATAACTTTGAAAATTTGGCTTCAATGTGATAAACTACATGGCTGTGATAATAATATACGTTTACATTTGTGGGTCCAAAACAAACGGCGTAACTGTAAGAGGCCGCCTGGCTTACCAGAAAGTCCCCTGGCCATGATAAGGGCGACCGCGAAACTAGTTACAAGAGCTAACTGGATAAAACAATATTTTCAGGCTTTAACATCCAGCGAACCCATCTATCTAAGCTGAACAAGCCCCCACTGAGCCAGAGGCACAGTCCCCGAAGTCTGGGTTTCCAAGAGGCTTGACAGCTGTAACATTTTAAGACCTGACTAACAACCCGAGTAAGCTGGATGTTCTGCCGTTGACCACGCCGCCTCGGTCCTTTGTTCTGACAACACGGGCAGTTACACTCATGAAAATGAAATAAAACATCGCCCACAGCCTCCAGCTTCCGTACAAATAAATGTGACAGCGATTACATTTAGCATTTCGGACCAAATACCGTGTCTTCGCCCACAGAATCGGTTCGGTCACATGCTCATCTTCACCTCGCAATGGCCGCCCTACAATGACTGACTTTCACACAGGACAGAAGCACTTCTTTTGTATCAGTGCGCTTAAACATCTGGAATGCCCCTAAGCTCTAATTTAGCTAAATGAAAGACTTGCGTACAGCTTACCTCGTCAAAAGTCTCAAACAATCAATCAAAACTAGCAAGAATAAGCAACATAGTCAAATAAAATGGCATATTAATCAAATGTTACCTTTTTTAGCCGGACTAGTTTATGGCGGCGCTTGGTTACATTCCGGCCGGGGAGGGTATTCGGTCGAGGTTGAATGATGACGTACGAAGCGTAGGGAGGCTTACTAGGGGGTTTTCGGAGTACCACTCTTAATATAAAAAAAATGTGATGAACCAAACGCCGGGCCTGTCGATGATAAAATCAAGGCAACGTTGGCTGTATCATTTGTCTTCTATTCCCAATAAAACATTGGTACAACTAGCAATACCATACATCATTTAAAGAAGTGGATTGACAACAAGACATCAAGTCACTTGAAGAATGAAGGGAGCCAAAGAGAACTACTTCCTAACAAACGTAACCGCAGCACATTATAGAATTAGACACATGAAAAAGCTTCGACGGCATGAACTTTTTCCCAAATAAAAACATTCCTCAACGAAAACTCACAGAGTCACCCAACAGCTATTAATTATTGGAGTTTATAGATGTGCGGCAGATTTCCTATACTGTTGTCGGATATAAATTGCATGCAGAGGTTTTAGGCTACGACTTTTTTTTTACGTTTTAATCGGGCGTTCTCTTTTCTTAATGTATCGCAGCTAGGGGTGGGTATCGGTACAGCGTACCGGTACAAAACCGATTTTTCTTATTGGACCGGTCCAGAAAAACCGGACCTGAAAAAATTAAGGTGGACCGAATGTTGGACCGATTAGAAAATTAACATGTTATTTTATCAGGCATTCACACGTTTTGGCGCTTGCAGGTGGAAGAAAATGACAAGTGTGAAGTAGAGTAGAGTTTATAGTAATTTCTACCAAGGTTTACAGTCAATTGTACAGGTGCAGTTAGCGTTGTAGGATTTTAAAACGCCAGTGTTGGTCTAATACTCCACCAAACAGATTTCTTTGTACCGAAATGGACCATTGGTATGAGTCATACTGAATCAGGTCCAGGTCCGGACCTGGACCTGATCCTCTGGACCTGAACCGGACCTGGACCTGAATTTTCTGTACCGGTACCCAGCCCTAATCGCAGCCTATTAGATATTTGCACTCGAAACACGTTTTATGGGAAATAGAAGAATAGAAGGGAATGGCGCTGATGGCGGTACCTTGATTTTGTCCTAAAGAAGTCCAGTCTTTGGGTCATTACATGCTTTACGCTTTTTACAGCAGTGCTTTGAAAAATCCCCAAGTAAACCAAAGTACACTTCTTACGTCATAATCCAGTCTCCACCGAATACCCTCCCCAGACACAATATGCACAAGCGCCGCCATTAAATAGTCCAGGGAAGAAAAAGATTGTTTGGTTGATATGCCGTTACATTGGACTGTTTTGTTTGTACTTGACGATTGAATTCTAATTCATATAATTTTAACGAGGTGAACTGTACGTAAGTCTTTCATTAAGAGTTTATAAATTTAGCAGCATACGTTCCATATGTTGACGCGCACTCATACAAGAGAAGACAGAAGTGCTTCCGTACCGTGTGGAGAAGTTTGTCAGTTCAGGGCGGCCTTGGTAAGGTGAGGTTGTGTATATCGAGGTGATAAAGCGCTAGGCATTCTGGCCGAGATCGTCAGTGTCAGTGCGATATGATTGACCTGCAGGCTGTGGTCGATATTCTGATTTTCACGAGTAAAGGTCCGTTTTGTTTGTCTTGTGTAAGCTAACGAAGAACACGTTTGTTTTTTTGTGTTCACTTGAGTTACGTTGTACCGTCTTGTTCAGTGCATTTTATAACACACAAGTACTTGAGGCCGGACTTGCATCTAAACCTTGTTTAGGTTCACAGCTCTATTTCTGTTCTAGTCTGGCGGTCTCGTCTGCTGAATTCATGCAACAATACGTGACACTATATTTTCCAACGAGTCAACCAAGAGGCGTACAGCATGGCACATTGGTCTCGACTCCAGTTATCTCTGAAGTGGCAAATCACCTCTCATCCAGAGGAGGATGCTGCGACAATACTTTCACCTCGATCAGAATAGCAGTAAGCCAACTGCTATCATAAATCTTCCACACACCCAAATATAAACATAGAAGCAGAGCAAAACTATTGGCAACGGCAGGCAGGACATCCAGTCTACTCAGGGTGGGTTAGTCAGGTCTTGATATATTATAGCTGTCAAGCCTCTTGGAAACCCAGACTTCGGGGACTGTGCCTCTGGAACTGTGGGGGCTTGTACAGCTATTAGTAAGATGGGTTTGATGGATGTCAAGGTCCCAATAGAATCGCTTTATTTTTGCTCTTGTTTCGTGTATCATGCTGCAATAAACCACATAAATGTTGTTACTGTATCGGATTTGCTGCAACACAGTCCATGGGCAACTTTCTTGTTATGGACTTTAAGAGTTTTTACTCTTATCTCCAGTTACTTCATGAAACAGGGAGTTGTCTTTTGCTATGGAGGGCGCGGCCCTACATGTTTTGCTGTACATCGCCTCTGCATTTTAGTCAAATTCATCAAATCCATAGCTTTTCCTCCACTTCTCCAGGAAGCGTCTCTTCCGTTTGCCTCATATCTTCTAGAGGCTGGCAATGTGTTCTCAAGTAGCAAAAAAAAATATCTATCAGCTAAATTGATAGTTATCTTCCTCACAAGGATAAAATACAAGTTTGTATTGAATTAGAAGAAGAATACTAAAGGTCATATACTGAAGTTGTTTGTTACTGACAGTCACAAAAGAAAAAAAATGAATGAAATTACCATGGTCATATGCAGACTTATTTAAGCCAGAAACAGTTTATTGAAATCAATTTAAATATGTCCAAATATGAGGCCTTGTTTTAGGTAACTAGATTCATGAAGAAACCACACAGTAAGGGTAAAAGAGTTATTTTCTTGCATTAATTAAAGTTACACGAAAAAGTAACTTTGCACTAATTATATTATTGTATTGAAGTCGATGAAAACATACCGATAACTTCTAAACCCAGGATATTGTTGTTCATTATCTCGTCAATAATGAGCACATCCATCACAAGGGCCTTGGTTATGACTTTCTTTGCTTTTTCTTAAAGTACTTGGTTGAGCACAGGTGTCAGCACCACCACTTGCCGCCAGGGTGCCCTAATTAGTTCTGTAAATTGCCGGAAGAAGTCAGATTTTGTACATGTTAAATCATAACAGGCAATGAATGGAATGCTTTTTTGTAATTACATCGAAGTGTTTCAATATCTAGTTGCTGTCTTTGTCAGTAGGGGACGTAAATTAGTAGGTAAGGAGCATGAAAGCTGACAGTTACTAGTAGTAACACAAATACTTCTTTCAAAGGTTGATCACAAACACAATTCTTTACATTGTGCAAGTTCCAATCGTTAGTGGATAAATACTTGTCTGCCAATAGTGTAAATGAATACATGCCTGTCAAGAGGCAAGCAGAACTACACAGCTATAAAGTTGCTTTCTTTTATGCAGTGATTATCTGTACTGCAAAGGGGCATGGCAGCTCAACTTCGCCTCCATGATGTTTTGGTTTCCTAATTATTTTTGAATTGAAATAAATTACAATAACAATCATGTTGACATCCGTGTAGTCTTGGATGCAATCAGAATGACTGATGCCCCGTACTTTGTACACATGGTCTTGTTTTCTACAAAGAACTTTTTGTAAAGTTTAACAGAGCTACATATTACTTCTACAAAACTACATACTTTCGAGAGCCAATTGTAAAGTTTCATAATCATGCATCTGATGTAGTGATGAATCTGCACTTGTAATTGTAAATGTAACAACGTCCAGGATTTCGAGAGCCAACTGTAAAGTTTTATAGCTATGTATATGCTGTATTCGGAGATGTAGTCCTGAAGCTATACATATAAATGTCACAATGTGTGTAATTATTATCATTTTCAATAAAGCTCTAAAAGATCCTTTGTGTGTACCGCTATGCCGCTTACCCCTTCCTGTCCTGCATTCTTAAAATGTTATAGCCAACCATGTATATGTCAGTTTTTGTCATACGAAATCTCCAGTTTTTTGGATTCTTTACGGCAGTCACTATGATGTCCGTTTGAATCTCCTCAATAAGGCCTGGATCTTTTAAAAACTTTTTTTATTTTATTTGATACAGTCAATGTCTGTGTACATAACAGTAAGTTGCTTTCCTTTATTCAAACCTTGCCTTCTTAATATTTTTTTTTACTCTCATCAGCTCAGGTATAATGTTATCCTTACTTATGTTTCGGTGTCTCGTTCCAGACTGTGTATGTGAGCTTAGTTCCTTTCGGGGCACCTCGCCGCCTGCAGTATTTTGGTTATAACCTTCATTTTTTTTCATTTAGAGATTCCAGGGAGGACCCCTCACGCTGTATTTCTAGTTGCCCTCCTAGTCCGTTTTTTTTCAAGTTTCTTTACTTCCTGTACATTCTAATTTATCATTTCTTGTTTTTCTTTGTTTAGATCATCGCATACACTTAAAGTTATTGAATGGTTGGTCTGCATTTCTAAGCTTCCCCAGTCTATTCAAGATCTTTATTTTGTCTCCTTTTATTTCCAGTGCTACTTTAAGTGGTCTCGGTGTAGAAACTTCTCTCTTCTTACCCAGCCTAGTAGTAGACTTTATTTCTATCCTCCCAAGTTCTAAGGATTCGGCGAACAAACGTTCTACGAGATTTTTGTCACGGGATGCTCTTTGCGTGGTCTCGCTACTGCTCGACTCTGGCAGTCTATAGATTATTAATTTTTGTTTTCGATTTTCACGTTCTTGTTCTTCTCGTTTTTGTTCGACAATGACTTTCTTTACTATATTTGTTGCATATCCTGAGCCAGTGTCTTGGGTTTGTCATTTTCTTGTCAAAGAGGCTACTCCATTGCCGTGTCATTGTTTCTTGTACATTAGTTGAATTCCATTTGATTTAGTGTTGTGGATGTTAAGCACAAGTTCTTGTCATAGCCATCTCAGGTTAAAGCTTGACATCCTCTCACATCTATTAAAGCCTTATTACATCTGTTACAGTTCCAAGCTACAGAATCATCTAGTGAACTTGTTGATTCACCTTCTTCAGTATCATTTGTGCTGCCTGTTCCTTTTTTTCTGGGTTTCCCCTTCTTGGAGGGGGACGTAATTCCCCGCCTCCTTGTACTTGCCGTTCTTTATTATGAGTACACAAATGTATGCTACTTGCGCTTTTGGTTTTAACTGGCTGACTATAAACTGGGTGCCGTTAACCATCCTTGACCAGTCCATTCAACGTGTCAAAACCAAACAGGCTGTAAACCCACAATAGGCCATACATCCTGACGTACAATGACAGACGGCAAAGCTTATGGACATTCTTTTTCCGATGGCGTGCTCCTATTTAAAGACATAGAAACATTACAAGGGCATAAGTGACATACGTATAGATTGTAATGCTCTAACAGTCCTACAGGTGGGTCATACTGTTAAAACTGGACGAACACACAAATCCTTCATTAAAAGGTGATTTGCGCAAAGGTTATATGGGACAGTATCACAAATACGTGTCGGAATAATGTCATGTAATACTGTGGTGCAAGACCATTCGTTATTTTAAAAAATTGAATCAACTTATGCTTTTAGTTTTATGGTTTTAGGATTATAATTCAAAATGCTTGCCCAGCCTCCTGAAGTTGAGACCAGTTCAGGGGGAGTAGTGGTAGAATGTGTACAATGACAACAAGGTATTCTCGACAACTTTAAAGTACGCCTTTTCTTTCAGGGTGTATTTTACCACATGCTCAAGCCTTTGTGAACAACAACGCATGCTCAATATGTATTGGGCTTTCTCATTTAGTCAGGTAGCAATTTCTAATTTTCAACCCAAGTAAACAGGAGCCCAATCCATACACACTGATTCTAATTATACAATAATCAGGTCCCCAAATCATACAGATGCAGTTTTTTCTACTTTTTTCCTCTATCCTAGGTCAAAGGATGGGATTGGACTAGGTAAGGTAAGGTAAGCTCAAATAAGGCTGCGGGGAAATATTCTGCGTTGTCGCGAAAATGTTGCCTTTATAGTTTCATAAAGCGTTAGCACGTGATTTTTTAATCTCTAGCCGTCATGTCGTCGGTCCGATTTTTCTCCTTAGATGTTCTCAAAGAGATTTTCTTTCATTTGCTTCGGACGTGGCTTTTGTTCGACAAGGTACGGGCGTCGCAGGCTGTCAAGCGAGTCCTGCGAGCTCAGAACAGCAAGATCGGGATTCATACTCGCTGGATCCGCCACTGGATCCCAGAAGCACCAAACTACATCAAGTAAAAGGTTTTTTTCGTAACTTATCATTTGCTGGAAACCTGAACCAGGGATTGGTTTCCTAATAGAAAAGTGCGTGGCGATGCATAGCAAGGTTTGTTTTTAGCTATTTGTATCTTTGTCAATCTGCTATATTAGTTGTAAGTAGAATCACAACTTCTAACAATCAAAATTGCGAAGCATTAATTGACTGCTGATAATAGCCCCTTTAAACGAGAAGCGGAATCAGTCGAAATGCCGTCAGAATGACTATTCTTTGTCAATTCCTGGGTTTTCGTAGTGCATTCTACAAATTCTCGCTGCTTTGTAGACATTGCTGCCGATTCTTGGGGCTGTCACCGATTATTTTTGTGATGCTGAAAACTTTCAATGTGCATTTGAAGCGGAGAAATATATCGACTGACATTCAAAGTGTATTCCAACAAAGTGTTTGCAATATGACCGCATTCTACGACATTCCAGCATTATTCGAAGCATTCTGATCTCATTCGATGGAGAACCGAAACGGCAAGCCACTTCAAATCCTGCCAGGATGTTGTCACAAGAATATCTGGAATGCAGTGAAAATGTCTAGAACGCACTACAAAAACACAGGAATAAACAAAGAATAGTTATTCTGACGCCATTTCGGCTCATTCCTTCTCTTGTGGATGGGATATTTGGTATTCCCTCCCGAACGTGGCACGAATTTTGCAAATTTTTTATTTCGGCTGCTTCTGCTAATTCGGTTTCAGTGTGAAGGCCCTACAAGGAACAAGACAATGATGAATCCACAGCGATGTAAACTGGGTTTTTCACGAAAAACAACTGAGGAAGCAGCACATCCTAGTCTCATCTTAATTATAGCTCGAAACACAAAAACAATACACGTAAAGAACCTTCCCTTTTACCAAGCATATTTTACAGCCGAAATGACATAAGCAGAACCATATTTCTTTTTAAATTACAAAACATTCATTGAATGGGATTCTCTTATACAGACATAGTGGCATAACCAATAGGAGATAAATTTCGTTTGTGGTTTGACCAGTATAAGCACCATATGAAAATTTTCAGATATTGATCATTTTCTTTACAGACAGCTTTGATTTTCAGCAAATACAATTTTATGATGAATTACAATAATCTATATATATATATATATATTATGTATGGAAGAATCAGGAAGATTTAACTAAATTTTAGTTGTCTTATTTCTCGTAAAAAAAAGTAATCTAATGAGGAACGAAACATAAAAATATACTATAGTAGTTAGCATTATAGCGACAACAACACTCTAATTCTTTTGATTGATGTTCATTACTCAACAGTTAGGCAAAAGTTGGCTTTTCCAAAGGAAAAAGAACAGAGGACAGTGGAACGATGCACCATGCAGGAATCAGTATCCTTCCGTTTGCAAACGTCCGAAATAGAACTGACACGATGCAAGTACCTCTTGATCCCGATCGAGGACCCTAGTAGATTGGACTTAAAATTAGTCGTCTTTTTTCTAGAATTTAAGAGTATTTGTTTGGTGAAGGCTAAGGCCACAGTTGACTTTTACAATTGATAAAGAACACTTTTGTCTTGATAAAGAAGGAATGTAATTTTCATGTATCTTTGATGGATGTTTGATGATGAAGAAGGTCAATGTTGACTTTTAAATTTGGTAAAGAAAATAATATCTTGTCTCGATGAAGCAGGCACGTAATTTTTATTGGAAGTTACTGAACCACTTCTTGAAACTTTAATGTATACCAAGGCAATTGTTGAATACTAACACATAGTAAAGAAAACAGTTTGTATTTTTCTCGATGAATCAAGAGAGATGTTTGGACCGATGTTTTTAAAAATCAATCTTAATATTAAATCTTTAATGTATGCCTGGTGATGACAAAGGCCTTTGTTGCAATATTGAATTATCCTTCTGATGTTGTGGTTGCACAGAGATAAGGGCTATAGAGCCTGTCATGGGCACTGTCAGATGCACTTTTTGGTGCATGAATGACTCAAATAACTTTTCGACAATATATCAAACATTTTTGTAGGAGACAAAAACCAATATTGAAATTAGGCTGGCTTGAGAGTTGAATTTTCAAAGAACTTTAGATTAGATGTACTTCTTTTGTATCAGCAGAGAGCACGGTTCGCTAATATATGCTTAGTAGAGAGACTATATATACTAATATTGAAATTGGTTATATTTAATTTGATATATCTTATACATTATGTATTGCTGCAATGGTAATTGGGGTACAACTTCTAGAACTTTATTTGTCACCACCTTCACTTTATTTCAGTCATCAGTTCTATAGTTTTTCACGTGTCATTCTGTTTATGATTTACGTGCCATACATGTGTTTGTATGTGTTTTATGTTCTTTGAAAATCAATGAAAAAAAATATATATATTGAAATTAGGCTGGCTTGAGAGTTGAATTTTCAAAGAACTTTAGGTTAGATGTATTCCTTTTGTATCAGCAGAAAGCACTATTTGCTAATATATTCTTAGTAGAGAGACCTGACAAAATATTTCAATGGGGAATCAAGAAATAAGTTTGAATTGAAAAAGATAATGACATTTTTTTTAGAATTTCAGTGTATGTGGAACTATTTTGTGCATGTTCTAAAATAACTTTTCAATACTTAAACTATTTTGTAGAAGTCAAATACCAATGTTGAAATTAGGCTGGGGTGCGAGTTGGTGGATTTTCAAAGAACTTCAGGTGCTTTTCTTTTGTATCAGCAGACAGCATTGATTGCTTATTATAAACTTTGGAATGGGGACTCAAGAAATGAGTTTGAATTGAAAAAGATTATGAATTTGTTTTTAGAATTTCAGTGTATGTACTCGGAGACTATCTGATACATGAAGGACTAAAATAACTTTTCAATACCTAAAACTATTTTGTGGGAGACAACTAACAATGTTGAAATAAGGCTGAGGTAAGAGTTGGTGGATTTCAAAAGAACATTAGATGCATTTTTTGTGTATCAGCAGGCAGAATTGTTTTCTTATTTATTCTTAGTAGAAACACCTCGCAAAACTTTTTAATGGGGAATCAATAAATAAGTTTAATTGAAACTGTAAAGAAAGATGATGAAATGTTTTTTTTTTTTAAATTTCAGTGTATGTATTAGGAGACATTGTCAATCATTTATTTCAGCAGAGAAAATAGAAAAAAATGTGTTGAGGCTTCATGATGAATGCAGGTTGATGGAAGCTACTTTAGAATTTTTTTTTTACATTAAATTTGAACGTGTAATGTGGTGAGAAAACCTGAGACAATATAAAGTTAACTTAGTGTAGAGTAAGAAAACATCACAAGATTTGCTAATTAAAATACATGAGTGTTTCAATCGTTAAACTCATCTAAAATTAACCTGGCATAAGCTTTACTCTTATCTTCTGCAATTATGACATAAAAATCCAATTAGGCTTTTAAAAGATAGAATATACTTGGAAACGGTTGGGAAAATGACAGTTGTTGAGACAATCTTTTACGGTGAGATATCTGCTTATCATGTGAGTTTTTCTTAAAGCTATTCGGTTGGTGAATGTCTGCTGGCTTAGAAGGTCAAAATGATAATAGAAGATAAACCAACATGCATACTTAATACGTTGAAATTTACACATATCTAATTGTAAATTGATTCACTTGTTTCCACTCATCAAGGACATTGTGGACATTATGAACTTTAGAAATAAATTAAGTACCACTGTGCGTTAGGGTGGTGTGAAGCAAAAAGGAAGGTTGATATGTTTACAACTAGCATCAATGGCATGAAGTTATATGGATTTAAAGTTCATCTATGGTCCATAGCAAGATTAAGCTACTTGATTTTAAACACAGCTTTCTGTAATGTTCTTGAAAAGGTTCATCAGTGACTCTTGTTAAGAAAACATCTTGGGCCTATGAGATCACGAAACTAGGTCCAAGACTTGGATTCAATGCTGACCAATGGAAGATAAATCATAATACAAAAAATATGAAATGTAGTGTACGGCATTTTGTATGGTATTAGAGTTTTTGTCAGTGAAGTACCCCTTATGTTTTCAGTCAGTTACTGACAATTTGAATTACTAACGGTTGGTGACCATTCGTATTCCTAACGAGTATCAGTTGTAAAGACATATTCGTTAGAGTTTCATTTCTGTACTACTTAGGTTGTTTACCTTTGAGAAGAAGATTATGTTTTCAGTTGCGCCGAGGTGTTCTTTATCTGTATTTACTGTAGGTCAACAGCATTTAACTGGAGAAGCTGTGGGTGGATTTTCATTTTACTTGGTAGGTGTGTAGCGGCTGTGACTATGGTTCTGAAGGGGGCTTTGTAATTTCAGATTTCAAGTCATTACAAGTCACAAAATTTCATATTTTATTGTTTCACATCAAGTAGAGTCAATTCCACATTACCGAGCCGAACAAAGGACCCAGCTTAGCAGCTTTGTCTATGGGGGCAATAAGTTTTTTAATAGAAAAATGACACAAATTGCAGGAACATGTTGGGACAGTAACAAAAACACATAGATGTTCAAAAATTGTTCTAAATAAAGAGAAGATTTTTATTACTTTCCCAATTGTTCCAACAAATAGAAATAGGTTCAAACATTTTTAAATTTTTATTTTTAATTGTTTGAAACTTAAGTGACTGAAATATCCTTTTACTCATAGTTCAAACTTATTACAAATATTATTCAAAATCATCTTGTTTGTTGGGCAGATTTTTGAAAGTAAAATGCATATTCTATCAATGAAATGAAGAAAGATCAATTCTACTTTTTAATAATGATTTGAGAAGCCTTAATATTTTGGTAATCACCTAATGATAATATAATAACATAATATTTCTTTATGCCATGTTATAAACCAACTAAAAGTGCGAACTGATCAGGTTGATTGTTCGGTATGTCATATTGAAAAATGTTTTGAAAATACAATTACATTTTGTGTTATGAGAGGCAATACAAATAATTCAATTGTGGTTACATATTTGTGTCATAGATTTTTTTAGCTAACTTGCACAAAAAGCTAGTCCTGCTCGCAACGAATCAGCTGATGCAGGCGATAACAAACAATGCTTCTTGTATCTTTATTATCATGTAAGCGTCTAAGGCTAATTCAACTTTACATCTGACAGTGTTCACGGTCACTGAAACTTGTCTTTGATGTGTTAAAACCGTTTACATGTATTTTCGCTTTGAAAATCTTCTCTGTCCGGGCTTCTTACTCATATGTAACAATGGCGAAATTCCATGGCGGAAAAATACATTGCCTCATCATTTTCCCATCCAAATCTACCCAGTGTGCCTCACTTACATCCCCTACCGCCACCGACACTAATCATAATACCACCAAACAAAATAAACGATGAATCGAACATCTACTGTTTACGCAAAAGTGATTTCCGAGATATGGACACTTCAGGCATCGAGATATTCCAAAAGGCTTAGATAATGATGCATTTGAAGACAACGAGGTCAAAACTTTTCGGTCCCTTAACAGGCCTGATGAGTGCGTCATGGACGGCTTTGGAGTTATACGACGCCAAGGTTGGCGTAGGCAACTGCAACAAAAACTACATGTTTCCTCTATCAAGGAAAACATAACAAGAAAATGCCATATGTTGCACGTTGTCACCGTTGCCATGAAACAAGAGGACTTGAACGGGTGAAATCATACTGAATAATTTCTTTGAGGGCAAATATACATAGACCAGTGCTCAACACCACCTTCCGCTCCTTAACCGTGACTGAAAATGTTGTCATAATCTGGATGTTGAATGGAAGTTGTTCTTGTGTTGCAGTGTCGCTCTTATCCACAGAATGTTATGAGGGTCATAAACAGCTTCAGATTCGGTAAAAAGGTAAGGCACCGATGGATCATGTGATCTAAATTTGAATTTGACCCCCCCCCTCCTAGAAAATAGAAAATGTGATATTATGTGAACATATGTGATATCATCTGATTCTAATAAATAAATCGCTAGATTGTAAATATGAAACACAATGTATATGGCGATACTCTGGAAATTGCGTCAAGGAAAATGTGAAATTTGTAAAATTTATCATTTTGTAAATTCCTATGTAAATTGCAGTAATCGCAAAAATTCACACAATCTTTGTCGCTAGCAAAGAGAAAAAAAGCTGTTCAAAACTACATTCCCCAATCCTACTTACACTGTGGCAACGTTAACATGCAGGTAGGCGAGGCTTCCAAACATACTTGTTATTTCATTTCTGCTATCATTAAACATGTATCAAGAATGAAGCCTATTATTTTATAATTTCTATATTTTGTTTATTGCCATGCATTCGAAAATACCTTTTCAATAGAGGATTATGTGTCTGTCATAGGCTGCTGGGCTGCTGGTTATAATATGGGATCCTTGTCTTCTCTAACCACAGCTCAGTTGACTTGCAAGATGTATTGGGGGTCAATATCGCTCACTCGTGGCCACCTTTGCTTACCCCCTCCCCTTTCCCACCCCATCCGTCCTCTACAAACTCTTGGTACTCGACTTTGGGGTTGTGTTTCTGAACATATTTTTGACTTTTTATATGTGCAAGCCTTTGTCATAAGCTACCACAACATACTGACTCTCTGTCACCGTTGGCGGGCTGTTGTCGGTGGTAGAAGTGGAGCGCTGTTTTGGTCTGAAATCAACATAGTCCCGGGAGACTACATTTCCAAGCTCCACCTCCTTCCACTTCAGGTCAGCGTGGAGCTCCCAGGACGCATGTTCCCCGCTGTAGTCTGGCTCCTCACCTTCCTTCGTTTTACTGAGTACCTGAATAGCAGCTGCTGAGTTGACCAATTCCCTAGTAGCTGAATAAAAAAAAAATTACAGCTAGGATACAATACCTAGTACATCACTTTTCTCCCGGCTGATCAATTTTCTGCAAACCCCTTTATTTTTTTTTCTATTGAAACACTTATATACCTGTAATAGTGTTACATCGTAATCTTTCTTATGAGGAATTCTTCGTATGCTCGTATGCGTTTTTGTAGGGTCTTTCGCTACCAGCCCAAAGCTGGCAGACCCATGTAATGACTTGTCTCATCGTCAAAAAAAAAGTCATGTACTTTTTTGCCTTGCCGCCGGCAAGGCTTTACGCCAGCTTTTTTCCATGGATCAATGGACGGACCTGTTAACCCAGCCCTTCCAAAGCCCCTTCCAAAGGCCCTTCTTTCCTTGCCGAGTTTTATGGCTTAGTTAGACAATGGTACATTCCAGGCGAGTATTAAAACGCTCTTCTAGACGCATGTTACTGTATGTGGTCCAGCGTAATAAATCTACGCTTTAACTCACCATGTTTATATAAAGATATATCACAAATTGCATCAGAAGGAACTTAGTTTGTAATATAAAATAATGCATATTCATTGTGGGTCAAAAAGTTTTACAAAACCTGTTTAATGTGCCAATAATTCATCTGACATAAATTATGATAATGAGGTAAATTTCTAATATCTCCTAGTACACTCGGGGATTTTTGCTGCATTTCCTACTGAAGTTGCTAGGTGTCGCTCTTAGTATATGCACCTATTACGAGTATGAACTGCTGATATAGCAACAATATCAACTAGGGGAATAGTAGCCAGGTAAGTACATTTAGTCCTTTTAAAGACATTTGTGACTATGAATGTCCTTGATAGAGCTTGCATTGTGTGAAAAGAAGATTTGGGACTGGATTGGCACCTGGAGAAGTCACCAAAGCTTTCCGTATGTAGGAACTTGGGTGGGAGGGGGGCGACATGTGGAACTCGGGATTTTTAAGCGTAGAATCTAGTCTAACTTACCAAAATAACATAAAATACGCGGCAAGGCACAGCTTTTTTAAAAAGATTTCTTGTTTATTTGAAGACCATCCGAATGTTACGCCAATATGCCAATTGATAATTCTATGCATGTATGCAATAATATGGTCAAAAACATTTTAGGCTTCCCATTGATTTAAAGACAACTAAAAACTTTTCCCTGTTTTTTTTTTCATTTTTTTGTAGGTAATAAGGTCACTGCAAAATTGGATCTGGCGTAGGACCAGAGCTCATGTGAAAGCCTTGACATAATCTGCTTCAGTTTGCTTAACGTATAGTAACTTTCCTTATCAAACCTTTCATAGTCCTTTTAATTCTGGCCAATTTCTCAATTTAGTTAATCAATTTCGAGACATAAGCTATTATCATAGCGGTGCTTGAGAAAGATGATAAATGGGTTAGTTTGGATGGTGCAATATCGTTTTATGTAAAACTGTGTCATGAACCATTATGACTCTATGGACCACTTTTACTTTACAGATAAAATTTACAGAACAAAGAAAAGCATGTAAACAGTTTTGTCACGTCAAAGACAAATGTCAGTGACCGTGAATTGATTGTTATCGCTTGTATTGACCTGATTTATTTTTATTTTATATAACTTCTTATTGAAAGTTAGCTAAAAGAATTGAAATAAAGACACAAATATGAAACTATACTTGAATTATCTGTATTGTCTTTCATAACACAACTGTAAGGGTGTAGAAACATTGCGTTTTAGTTGTACTTTTTTTCAATATGATATATGGAACAACCAACCAAAAAATCGGGTTACACATTTAGCTGCACATAAAACAGTTCATAAACATAAGCTTTGTTTTCAAATCATTTCTCAAATTCATATTGAAAAATAGAAGGTCATATTTTTGAATACATTTAAGCATATATATCTTGCTTCCAAGAATCCATCCAATAAACAGTATGACCGATAAACAGTTTTGTCATTGTATCGGCAGCCATTGCAATCGTAGCAGACTCTTGTGTATACGTGCGATTTAACATTTAAGCCACTATCTCCACTTGAAACAAATATGCAAGAGAGTAAAATTGTACTTGTATGGAAATGACTTCATGTACTTGATATGAACATAGATAGAAGTTCATTACTTGTAATGGATTGAAATATGAGAATTCAAAGCCCCTTGCAGTGTTGAAGTGACATCTGCTTTACTAACTTACTTATTGTGCTTTTCCACAACAGTGGATGGTATGGTGAAACAGGTGTTCCTTGTCAAGGTCACCTTTTCAAGGCCACCATCCCAATACAGATACAATCATAAGAAAGCAATGCATATACATGTGGTACAACAAATATGAAGATATACGGCTCAAATGATACAGAAAAACAACAGCCTGGGGAGTTTAATGACACGTTTTATGCAGTGAATAGTAGTAGTAGTCCACTGTGTTCTGCTGCTGCAGTGGTCTGGACACCCTGCAGCTGCAATCAGTCTTTCTCCAACTCTTTCCACTTCGTCCTTTTCATTGCAAGCTCCCTGAGCTCCCTTAGTTTCCTTTCTGACCGTAATGGTCCGAGTCCTCTTTCTTTGAGGTCTGCCCTCAGTAAGCCCAGAAGGTTCTTGCAGTGCCTTCCTTTTCGGGCTTTGTAGTTGTTGGAGCCGATCAAGGCAAATTCCAAGGCCTGCTGGGCAGGTGTGTTGGTTGGCATCCTCAATACGTGTCCGAACATAGTCCATCTGGCTTGTTTCACTTTTGTTGACAGTGGGCCTGTGTTGCACAGCTTGTATAACGCCGTAAAGTATAAATGCAGTGAATACCTTCATTTGATTTGTTACTATTATTCTGAATAAAAGGCATCATTTTAGACTGCTTAAAATGTAACATGACATTGTGTATGTGGCTCTGAATGGTAAAGTTTGTGATAGCAAAACCTGTATCATTTTTTCTCCGGACTTAATTCTTTTTTTTTTTTAAGCAAAAAATGTACAGTCGAATCTGAGAAATTTTCACATCTTGTCACAAACTGTTTCGGATGGAAAAGGTTTCGGTTTTGTGCAAGGATACTTAGTTCAAAAATCTATGTTAATCAAATACATATGCCAAAAAAAAAGACAGGGACTACAATAAGAGTTTGCTATACACCTAGCAAATATAATAAAATCCCACTCACAGCTTCAGATACAGAAAAACACTTTGGCGCAACTGAAACAAAGTCGTCTTTTTGAAAGTAAACAAGACACGATATACACTATTAAAACTCTCAAGGCATACGCATTTACCATTTTAACTCGTTAGAAATACGAAATTAGAGTTTTGGTCCCTTGAATGGTTACATCTGTTTGAAAACCTAAAGGGGATTTACTTAGTTAACTGACTAAAAACATGATGCAAAATGCTATACACGTTTTCATATTTTTCTGCAGCAAGACTTCACTTTTATTGGAGGCAAAAAAAAAGCAAAAACTTTTCAAACATCATTCACTCATTCAATGGCCACTTGATACGTAAAGAAAGACGTGAACATTGAACCCATAAATCAAAGTATTGGGCCTAGTCTCATGATCTTGCGGGACCAAGATGTACTTAGCAGCCATCGTTTTGAAGACAAAAAATAACTTTGCACTCCCCGTAGTGATTGAATTGCATTGATTTTAACACTCGTTACTTCAATAATTTACGATAAAAGCAGCATAAATGTCCATTACCATCAGAAGTTAAATAACAAAGAGCTTTGTGGGATAAAGTTCGTCAAACGAAATACATCTCATGGCGGATTGATTTGCTAAATGGTTCAATTGGACCGTCCAAGCCATCTATTACAATCACCTTCCGAATAGCTTTAACTTAGTTAAAGCAAAATACAAATAGCATGCAAGTTAGAAACTCTACTGCAAAAATGCTATGTTCTCTTACAAATTACCATTAATTTTCTACCGTTAAAGTTTGTATCCCTTTGAAATCGTTATTATTATTTTTTATTTGCAGAAAAGATTGCAGCCTATGCCAGGCTATGATTGAGAGGGACTCAAGTGAAAGAAACACTAATACGTAGTAATTTGCAAGGTATTGTAATGTTTCTACATTGCAGTTAACTTTACATTGTCTTATGTTCTTTTCCTTTTTTTCAGACATCTAAACAATTCCACAGCTATGATTGATGTCACTAAAATATTCTATAACAACTTCTATGAACTTCCATTAACCTCGATGCCTCGATACAATTTTTTTCCGCTACAAAAAAGTTTTCTGCTACAAGAAAAATCATCATCTTTCATTCAACTTTCAATCCAAACTAATTTCTTGATTTCTCAATAAGAACCTTCGTGCGGTCTCGCTATCAAGACTATAAAAGCATATAGCACTGTCTGCTGAGCCAAAAGAAATGCATCTTTAGCCCAGAGACACGGTGCTTTGTGCAATCAAAACAGCATGGGGATAGTCCAATATTAGTGGTAAACCACCATGGCCTTTCCCAAGTGCTAAGTGATTGCAGAAAAAGAAAAACGTAGCGTTGTAATATCTTTGGTACGACTCACGGGGGGTTCAAATGAACGAACTACCAACTGCAAGGCGAACAATCAACTGACTCGGTTATTCCATAGGTGTCACCAGTTAAGACAGCCCAATTAACATTCCATCTATAAGAACACTAACGTTCAATCCCTACTTAATTGTAGTAAAAAAAAAAAACATTAATCTCTGTTTGACGTGCATTAGTCAAAAAGAGGTGGGTACCGTGCGTATTTCTAGTAGTTAGCGGCCCTGCCTCTGGTAAAAGAAGTCCTGACTTCGAATCCAAGCTCATTCGACCTACACGCTACTGAGAAGGGTCGAAGTCTTTAGGACGACATGTGAAGCCGCGGCCCACTGTACATTTAGCATGTAGATAGGAGCTAGGTGTATTTTTCGGTACACTGTACCTGTGAATATTGTAAACATGTCTATCTTCCCTGTTCTGGCACGACCAGTGGAAGAATAGCTCTTCAGTTAGCCAAATAAGCATAGTACCATTTTTACAGACGTCTTTGTCATCGTAAGTTTTCTAACGTCAATTCATACTATTTTCTTGTTTGCTGGAGAGAACACAATTATTTTCTTTCCTAAGTGAGGAGCGATCATTGGTCTTTGCATTTTCCATCACTAGGCTTGCATTAGAGATTTAGTCAAATCATTTCAATCCAAACAAATTTCAATCTTTATCGAGAAAAATTCTATTGTCTTTACTAATTTTAGTGCTCAACAATGGCCTCTCACTACTAGATATACCTTAAAAAATCGAGAATAAGCCCACTAACTTTTAATGCAAACTACTTTTTTGCTTTATCGAGGCAAAACTATTCTTTTCATCACCAGGCATGCATAAAGATGAAAAAAGGTCCACTAAGTTTCGATGCAAACTACTTTCCATCTTCATGGAGACTATTGTTTTCTTGAACAAATTTAGAAGTCAACAGTGGCCTTTGCAATTACCAAAGGAACACGCTGAAATCCTAGAAATGAGACCACTAATTTTTTGTCCAATCTACGTGATCTGGACCAAGGTTGCACACCCCAGTTTATTCGGGGTCTAAATTCGAGGCTGCACACCCTCATTTCGAGAGGCCGTCTCTTATAATGGAAGTACACATGTACTTCTGAAGCAGAAAATCTATGTACTGGAGAAAAGGGTATCCTTCCAGCTTTAAGTTCAACTGGGTTTCAGTTTCTTCACCCTCTCTACTTTTAGAAATTTTCAAGGAAAAGATTTGGCAAAAAGTTTGACGTTGAATTAAACCCATCACCTATAGTTTAGCCACGGAAATGACGGATATTGTCGGAAAGAGAATATTCAAGCTAAAACTAAATCCCAACACAGATTTTGACGCAACGCGCGAGGCATAGCAACACAGCCCACAGAACGGATAGAAGTTGCATCTGGGTCAACGGGGCGAAGCACTTCCAACGCGTAGGTATACGCGGAAGTGAGGCTCGAGCCCAAAGTCTATTTTCAACAAAAGCACATCGCGTGCCTTATCCAGCCATGTTAGTAACAAATGCCATTTCGCAGCAGATTATGAGAAACGTGAACTCAAAGCTGGACCTTCAAACCCCCCTTCGTCACTAAATCCTACGGACCCCCTTGTGGTGGTAGGTTTGGTGCACTGCCCTAATTGTACTTTTATCCTGTCCGTTCTATTTTGGACGTTTGCAAACGAAAGGATACGGACGCCCGCATGGTTCATCGTTCCACTCTCCTCTCTTCCTTTCTCTTCCCAAAAACCAATTTTTGCCGGACTGTTAAAAAGTGAACATCAGAAGACTATTAGTTGTGTTGTAACTACATTATGAGTGCTGATTTCTGTAATTGATTTTATGTTGTTATGTACAAGAAGACAAGGTGACAGCCACTCCTTATTTACTGCTTGAAGGTAATTCAAATCTGTCAGATTATAATTTGAAAAATAAGCATTTATCTGTAATGGGGATTGCATATAATTTATTTCAATATGAGCGCTCACTGCTTTTTCGAACAATAATAATTTAATGAAACATTTATTTTAATGGTGAGATAAAATATGATGAACCACTTGTAGTGTTGTTTTCCACAGTCGTATATCACACGGTAGCGAACTTACAATCCAAATTTACAAACAAAAAACAATGATTATCTGCCAATACTGTTCTATTTTATCTTGCCATTTGAAGTGTCCGAAACGCACCAGAAAGCATCTACTCTCATTGGAGACCTCTAAATTTCAAGGCATATTCCGATCACGGTATTTTCTATTCTCTTCCAGTCTCAGGGGACCATCTGTGCGACTTTTACTTTTAAAATAGTTTGCATTCTCTATTTATACAATTTAACTATAATCTAATGTTCAAATTCTCTTCTAGTGTATTGTATTAATTAATTTCCAAGTGATATGCAAACACAAACCTTACTGTACATCCCAACACAATTTTCTTTTGACAATAGGCCGCGCGGTTCACCCGGTGCCCATTTCGTAAAGGAAATTGGTGACCCATCCGTCCATTTCAGGTTTTTGAAAGCAACACCGCCACATCTTAGCCCAATCCAGACAAGTGGATATTTTCCCTCCGGAGCTGCAATATAAGAAAAAATAAACACATCTTGTTTTAGGTGTACGATGTACGAAGTTAACAAATCTAACTTCGTACAGAGGGGCAGGGTTGATGTACGATGTACGAAGTTAACATGCAAACAAGGGTAACTTCGTACAGAGGGGCAGGATTGATGTACGAAGTACG
>NC_049981.1:1088890-1108753 GCF_000003815.2 Branchiostoma floridae | reverse complement strand
AACGATATCGATTTACATATACGATATCGTCTCGTAACAAAAATATTGATATACATTATTCCACGCAGCAAAATTCACTTTGCCAAGATATCGTTATAAAGCTAAGGGCACAACCCACCGCACGTGCAACTGCGTTTGGCATCATTTCCGTGTCAAAATATCGTATCTAAAAACGTACCTTAAAATAGCGAAAATCAGTCTACGATATTCGTATTTTCCGGTTAAAACAATATCGTTGTACGACTTTTTTTAATGCCATAATTGCATAATCGTAAAATTGACGCATTTACGTTTAGTTTTCTTTTATTCAAGGTACCTTTAAAGATTGAAATGTCGAGGAGCAGTATAGTACAGATGAGAGGAGATCATAACAGACCTAAACTAAATGTTACATAATCAGCGAACCTCTGTCTCGTATTAGCCATACACCATACGGTGATTAACATCATTCGGGAGACCTGGCGCATCCCCGTCTTGTAAATAGCCAGCGAAAGGGTATGTCGCCCCGTAAGGGGCGGTATAACCCCGTCGTGTGTAAGCACGTCGACCGATGATGATGATGAATCAGACCTTACCACATGTTGGTACGTCACACCGCTCCCATCTCGAGCCGCGGTCCGTGGTGTAGCACCAAAGTTCGGTATGGCTGTTCGCCGGGTTCCGGCAGTAGTTCTGCTCCAGTCCGGCGGACGGATAATCTTCAGGTTTGTACCTGTGTCCATGGGGTGTCTGACTGTCCCAGCGCTGACACGTCTTGCCTGTTTCGGTCACGGCGACTGTTCCTCGGTAGGATGATCCGTCTCCAACCTGGCAATCTCCTGGTTTATGTGATTTAAAAAGACAGCATATGATACAAGCTGGCTTAATTTTGAAGTGGGGTATAAGCTACTCTATGGCATCATTTCCGTGTCAAAATTTTGTATGACACCTCTCTATAGTGGCCAATTTTGACCAGTACACCTTGAGTGGACGCTATAGACAGGTTTGACTGTACATTCTAGAAGCGGCCGTTTTCACGTGAAATGATAAGAAGTTCCATTTTGATAGAGGAAAGTCATGTTAGTCATTGTCTCTGTTCTTTTAGGTTGGAAAGCAGGAAAAGTGTCCTTTATGTAAGAGCAACGTAAGTCGGACAAAAGTCATTCATTATTATTTGAATGTATAAAGAAAGTGCACTTACAACATATCTCCCAACACCATCTTTCTGATTACACACTGAAACTACGCCCGCCCCGTGCTCGAAGTTAGCATAACCCACATCATAGTCGATACATCATAACTTCGTACATAGTATTTCGTACATTGAGTCCGCCCCATGTACGAAGTTAGCCGTAGTCGAAACATCATAACTTCGTACATCGTATGTACTTCGTACACTTAGGCCCGCCCCATGTACGAAGTTAGCATAACCTAGTCTGTGTAACAAAAACTCTGCTGGCCAGGGCTCTAGGGGCTGGCGGATGTTGGTCGGGCTGCTATAAGCAAAATTTAATCAGGCTAAGCATGACCTACATCATAGTCGATACATAACTTCGTACATAGTACTTCGTGGTCCCTCCACGTGTACGAAGTTAGCTGGCTAACTTTGTCCCGCCCCATGTACAAAGTAAACCTAGCTACATCACAAATATTTGCCGACGTTCCCCGCACTTTGCAGATAGCGGTCGTCGGAAGTTGTCTGAAATAACGTGTGACATAGGCTGATCCTAACTTCGTACCATTTCTGGACATGCATGTAACGCTTAACGGTGAATTCGGTATACCAAATAATGATTAACGTTGAATTAAAATGACCAATAACGCTTCACGAAGAATATACCGATAATGATTAATGTTGAATTAGAGCAGGTCGGTAACGATTAACGGTGAATTAAAATGGCTCGTAACGCTTAACGGAAAAAGGCATGCAGGCCCTCAAACAACAGAAAACATCGCTTCTGCTAAGCCTGGTGTTACACTATGTCCTTGGGTGGGAATTGTTCTTTTGTCTGGGAATGAAAGCAGGATGTGTATTGGTTTATTTATTTATTTGAACTTCACCATATTGTGTTTACAAAATGGTAGGGAGGCAAAAACAGGTACTTTGTAACCTTTACTAGTTGCCTCCCGTGCAACTAAATTATACAATAATAGAAAAATAATCATAATGATAACAAATAATAACAATTGTACAATCAAATAATAATGATTTTGTCAACGACAATAAAAGCAAATATACAATAATAACAAATATAAAGAAATAAATCATAGAAATAATGGTAAGATGAAATATGAAATATCTAGAAAGGTGTACAACTGGGACACTGACAGTGGGTGACCCAAGTACATACGTCGTTGGAGTTAAATCTGTCGTTGGTAAGAGAGAGATAGTGAACTAGGATTGCTTTCTTAAAGGTATTAATTGTAACAACTGGGGAAAGTTTTAGAGTTCTAACGTTGAGGGGTAAAGCGTTCCAGATGTGAACGATTCTTTGGAAGAAATAGTTTTTAAACGTAGTGGTGAGACATTTTTGGGGCTGGAGCTTGGCTTGTGAGTTGGATCTTAGGGATGTGAGTGGAAAACTTATATGTTCATGAATGTCAATACCGTATTGTCCCAAGAAACATTTAAATAGGAAGGATAAGTCTAATAATTCTCTGCGGTAAGATAGAGGTAAGAGTTGGCAGTAGATCAATCTATCCCTGTAATCAGTTGTATGGTTGTTGAGAATGTATTTTGTACCACGTCTTTGGACTTTTTCAAGGGAAGTAATTAAGTTATGAGTGTGGGGGGACCAGATCAACGAGCAATATTCGAGTTTGGGCCTAACTAGTGTAATATATAGGATTTTCTTAACATTTGCAGGGGCATGGTAACCAACAGATCTCTTAATAAAGCCGAGGGTCGAGTTGGCACTAGCTGTGATGTTTTTTATATGACTCTTAAAAGATAGGCAGTTGGACATAGTTACACCTAGGTCATTAAATTCCGTAACTGATGAGAGCACTTGTCCCTCAATTTCGTAGTCATAGAGCACTGGTGTTTTAGACCTACAGATAGTGAGCACGTTACATTTAGAGGTATTAAATTTCATCATCCATGTGACACTCCATTCGACCATGTTGTCAATATCATGCTGAAGGGAAATACAATCAGCTGGTGATGAAATTTGCTTGTAACATTTTGAGTCATCAGCATAAAGGGCCATGGGACATTCTATAGTAGAGGGCAGATCATTAATATAAAGTAAAAAAAGTAGAGGTCCCAAAATGGAACCTTGTGGGACTCCGGTTGTCTATAATGTCACCTTTCAGTTTTATTTTACCAAGAAACAACAACAAAACCAAAGCCAAGGATTAGTTTGACGGTCTCTCAAAGCAAATACTGAAAATTATGTTTGATTTGTGACTTTATGACTAATGTTTTCTTTGCTATATTTCAGCATTCTTATGGTCTAAGTATCTCCAGTTTGAATATTCTTTGCTTGGAAAGATATGTCTGTTGTAGGAACCGAAGCAAATTAACACTTGAATCACATAATTCTCTCTATATATATGTTTATATATATATGCCGCCTCCATACGAACTCGTTGGGAATCCGACGGATTTTGGAGTACGTACGAAGACACGTCATAGAACTTTACGTGCAAGCAAAACTTTGTGTACTACCCCCCCCCCCCTGTATATCTTCAGTCAAAGCCATGCGACAGTTCAGGGTGTGTAATACAAACAATCCTAGTAAAGTCATAACAAGCAAAACTATACTATTATCACATCAAAACATTTGTCTAAAGTACGAACTACTTGTATTCATAACCCTGTTCGTAGCCTGCGGTTGGCATTCATGAGTCCTTTTTGCAAAGAAGGAAATATAGGACAGATATGTTTGTAACTGCTCCTTGGATGTTCATAACATGTTTCGTACATCGTAAGTTATGACCCATGCAATCAAACTCAATTTCGGCCCGCATATTTCCATCAGCCCCTGGGGCAATGCAAAGGTTGCATGGCTGCAACAGGTGAAATGTGATGCATGATTATACGTAATCACCCATTTGTTTCAAAACATCGGTTAAGACAAGGATGTTATAATATAGAGATGCTGCCAGAAACTAGTCTGGATGTCAGACTGTTTCCAAGTCCTACACAGGCTAAGTCCTCGGCTCTAGGGCCAACATGCCCCTGAAGAAATTCAACAACAGGCCACCATGAGTAACAGCACAATAGATGTGTATTTTAGTCTCTTTGTCCCAACTCTATGCATACATTAAAGTAACCACCAGTAATGACTAAGCTGTCAGGGTGATTGACATTGATTGATGGGACAATTGAGCGAAACTGTACAAAATCTGGATTTTTATGAATAAAATCATTTTCTAAAGCTTGCCTCATGAGCTACAAAGTTGCAAATACGAGCAGTAAAGACTCAATAAGACTGTCTATATGTATCCGCTTGAACAAAGTCGAATTTGTGCTTTCATATCAAAATATTCACCACCAAAGTCTTTGCAGCCCAAAAAATCTTTAAAAATCATGAAAGTCAAACTTTTCTAAATATCTAAAAAAAATCATGTTTTTCAAAGCCAATTCCTGTTGTACGTCATTTTCGTTACATCTTCTAAAATGTCCACTGCTCCAAACCAACCGCAAGACTTAGGAAATTGCCAATAACTGTAAAATGATATGTAATAGTTATAGCGAGGGCGAAGCCCGAGGGATGCCAACAAACTCCGACAGATGATGGGGCTATTCTTTATCCACATAGACGATGATGGGGCTATTCTTTATACACATAGACGAGCAATCCGCCCATGCTTGAACTGACTTAGAGCACATCCATCTGTCCGAAGCAAATCATAAATATTGACAAAGATTTACACTTTGAAATAAGGTGAAAATTATATTCTTGGGAATCTTTTGGTGTGTGATTTTTCCTCCAGCCCACATGTGGTTTTACTTTTGGGGTTCAGTCAGAGGAGAGCAGAAAGCCTCCTGAGACACATCCTATACAAGACGCCTGAGACAGGTTGTCTGGAGAAGTCCCTGGTGGACGGGTACCATGTGACTATTTTATCCAATCAAGTTTAACTCTGGCTTTTTAGCGGGATTTTTGTACTATGTCAGACTCAGACTCGTAGAGGAGTTCACTTTGAGAAAGCTCTAGAAGTCATGTCCTCTTTCACCATGATTAGTCCCCAGTTTTTGTACGAGTACGTTGGGGTAGTATAGATACAGGTTTTTGTTCATCAACTGTTACAACTGTAAGTGTCTTTGTTTTTACTTTTCTACTTAAAAAGTGACTTAAAAGGCTGCCAAGTTTTGTGCAGTTTCTCATTAATTTTGTTGGTAGACTTTCAAAAATGAGTTAGAATGTTATAACTGTCCATGTAGTTTTACTGTGCTGCTTGTTGTTGTGAATACAAGATATTCATGTATGATTTTTGTGTGGTCTCATTGTATTCCTGCTAATCTAGATCAGATGACCCTCCTTTGAAATGTTATGTTGAAAGTGGGCGTCTTGAGTATAATCTGATTTATTGCGTTGGTTAGAGCACGTCTGTCCCTTGAGAGGAGGGAAAGTCTGGCTCTTGGTTGGCTGAAACAGCATGCCAAGTTAGTTAGAGCACCTCTACCTCAAGGGACATAGGTGCTCTAACTAACTTCTGACCATACTATGTGGATTTGAAAGCAACAAAATCCTCAACCCTGATTGGCTAAGGACAGATGGCTGTGCGCTAAGGCTAAGTTATTGCTTTATTGTATGTTTATCATATAATTTTTGTCCAAATGTGATGCACAACCGAAGGCAACTCTGTCTTGTTCATATGTATAGAAAATCTCATGCTGTTTCTCCGTACCAAACTGAAGATACAGTTGTTTAACTATAGCACTTCTGTTCATGCTAGTTGGAGCCTTATTTAGGTCAGACACACCTTAAAGTACAAGAGGTCTGTTGGTGTGGGCGTCCATATGGGTGGGTGCGAGTGAGTGTAGAAAGGGAAATAACGAGAATACGTCATGGATTCCATGGCCAGTGTATAACCTTTTCTCCAAACAAAGGAGTAACACGTGCGACCTCTGCATGCCTGTCTACACCAAACCTCTGATTTGAGATATGTAGAACATACCTGTAGAGATGAAGTCTCCCATGAACTTGCCTTCTTGTTGCGTCAGAATAGAAGTGAGCTTGCCTCCCAAGCTTTTGCAATGTTTGTTCGCTTGATCCCAGCAGAGCTTTTGTTTCACCAACATGTAGCAGTGGCTGTCGTGTTCAGTCCATCCAGAGGGACATGGTTCGGCTGTAATGTAAAAGAACACTGCGGCATTAGATGAAGGAGCTTGGTACGGGTCTCTGAAGTTGTATCAGGACGTTATGTTGTATCGAACGCAGCCAGGAAATTCCTTAATGTTGTCGTCACTGCAAGCCAACCTTTCTTAACACGACGTCAGTCGAATTTAAACGATAAATTCCTTGAAATGACATCACCAGACTGACTAAACCAACAGCAGATAAATACATTTTGTTCACACAAAATGCACCATGAATATTTCTATGTAATAAAAATCTTTATGTAAAGAACTCACCATGCTGACAGTTCTGCCCAGTCCATCCAGGCGAGCAGATGCAGCTGTACCCACCATCATTGTTCACACACTGTCCGTTTGTACAAGGGTTGTTGACACACTCATTCACGTCTGTGTGATAATGAAAACATTTTAATAAACTTGGTTCTTAGAATACAGACATTATGTTTTAAAAGTCGAATTGCGCCAGAAATTCCTTTAAAATGATGTGACCAAATTGACTGTAGACCAACAGTAAAGAAGCATATTTTGTTCAAACAAAATGCACCATACAGATTCCGAAGAAATCCTAAGAGATTTCTAGAGTAATAACATGCTTTTTATAAAAGAACTCAACTTGCTGACAGTTCTTCCCAGTCCATCCAGGCGAGCATACGCAGAAGTACCCACCGTCACTGTTCACACACTGTCCGTTTGTACATGGGTTTTTGGCGCATTCATTCACGTCTGTATGATATTAGAAACATTTCTGTAAATGTTGATATTCAAGATACAATACAAACTTGAAAGCCCGATAAAAACGACTAAAAAATAACAGCCGGAGCCTAACCTCTGCTTGGACAGTACAGCATTACATCCCATAAATCCCGTGTGTGAATTCATCAGCTAGCAGAAAGTTACGGTCTAATTTAAAAGTTAAAATCAAGCGATCAAGGCCTCTTCTTGTTTGATTTTAACAGTAACTTTTTTAAACGATTTCAAAAATAATTCTATCTATATTATCATCTTGACTGTAAAAAAGAACTCACCTTGCTGACAGTTTTGCCCAGTCCATCCGGTAAGACAAATACAGTTGTAGCCACCATCTTTGTTCACACAACGTCCATGTTTGCATGGTTGCATCACACATTCATTCAAATCTGTGTAATAACAGAAATTGAATTGTACATTATGTTCTGTTGAAGCTTGCTATTGGCATCAAACCAGTTTCAGGCCCGCTAGTAGTCCACAAATGCTATGTGATCATTATTGACAAATGTACTCGCCTTGCTGACAGTTCTGCCCAGTCCATCCAGGAAAGCAAGTGCAGTTGTATCCGCCATCTTTGTTCACACAGCGGCCATGTTGGCACGGTTTCTTTGCACATTCATTTAGGTCTGTGTAAAATGGAAATTGTGAATACGTTTTGCCAATGCTTGCCATAATATAGTCATTGAACCAGTTTCAGGCCGGCTAGTAGTCCACAAATGCTTTGTATATGATCATTATTGTTTGTTTATTTGTTTGCACAAAATAATGAACCAATACAGAAAAAGAATACAGGACGAGGGGAAAACCGTAATATTGGCTTATACTAAGCCTTTCTCCTCTATACTAAACAATACATTGTAATAGTCAATTAAGTAACACATGGGATAACGATAATAATACAAGGAATAATCAAATAATAATGATAGAAAGGTAATTTGAGATACGATAATATCTGAGACTAATGTAAGGGGCTAGGGTGGGTTATGAGATGGGATTTCAGGGCACTTTTAAACGTAAGAAAAGAAGAAGTTTTATGTATATTTGGCTGAGAAATACATTTTGTTCACACAAAATGCACCATGCATATTTCTATGTAATAAGATGTTTTGTGTCAAGAACTCACCTTGCTGACAGGTCTGTCCTGTCCATCCAGGCGAGCAGGTGCAGATGTACCCACCATTATTGTTCACACACTGTCCGTTTGTACAAGGGTTCTTGACACACTCATTCACGTCTGTGTGATAATGAAGACATTTTAATAATCTTATTTCTTAGAATCCAGACATTATGTTTTAAAAGTCGAATTGGGCCAGAAATTCCTTAAAAATGACGTCACCAAATTGACTGTAAGCCAACAGTAAAGAAGCATATTTTGTTTAAACAAAATGCACCATACAGATTCCGAAGAAACCCTAAGAGACTTCTAGAGTAATAACATGCTTTTTATAAAAGAACTCACCTTGCTGACAGTTCTGCCCAGTCCATCCAGTCGAGCAGGTGCAGATGTACCCACCATCATTGTTCACACACTGTCCGTTTGTACATGGGTTTTGGGCGCACTCATTTACGTCTGTATGGTAATGGAAACATTTCTGTCACCAAAAATATTTTTAACAGACGAATGCCAGAACACAGATGCTAGGACAAAGAGTGAAGAAATACATGAAGGGAAAAGGACGATATTATGCACGCAGGCATTTTAAGACATCAATTGTATCGAAGACCTGTGCTTAGCTCACCTTGCTCACAGTTCTGTCCAGTCCATCCATTGTTACAGGTGCACATGTATCCGCCATCTTTGTTCCCACAAACCCCATGATGACATAGGTTCCCTTCAGTGGTGCACTCATTTATGTCTATGTAAACGGAAAGTGAGATTTTCACTCACTCTCCAAGCAGAGCTAGAGGTTAGACTCTTCGACCAGGCTGCTTTTTTTACGTTTTTTTTTAAGTCATTTTATCGGGCTGTACATTTTGTATTGTATAGTGTAAGTGTCGATATACTTTAGTTTATCGATATACAATAAACAATAGAAACTAGAAAGCCCGATAGAAACAACTAAAAAAAAAAGCCGGAGCCTAACCTCTGATTGGAGAGTACAGCATTACATCCCATAAATCCCGTGCGTGAATTCATCAGCTAGCAGAAAGTTACGGTCTAAAGTTAAAATCAAGCGATCAAGGCCTCTTCTTGTTTGATTTTAACAGTAACTTTTTTTAAACAATTTCAAAAATAATTCTATCTTTAAGATTATCATCTTGAGTGTAAAAAACTCACCTTGCTGACAGTTTTGCCCAGTCCATCCGGTAATACAAATACAGTTGTAGCCACCATCTTTGTTCACACAACGTCCATGTTTGCACGGTTGCATCACACATTCATTCAAATCTGTGTAAAAACAGAAATTGTACATTATGTTCTGTTGAGGCTTGATATTGGCATCAAACCAGTTTCAGGCCCGCTAGCAGTCCACAAATGCTGTGTGATCATTATTGACAAATGTACTCGCCTTGCTGACAGTTCTGCCCAGTCCATCCAGGAAAGCAAGTGCAGTTGTATCCGCCATCTTTGTTCACACAGCGGCCATGTTGGCACGGTTTCTTTGCACATTCATTTAGGTCTGTGTAAAATGGAAATTGTGATACGTTTTGCCGATGCTTGCCATAATATAATGATATGTTTATTGCAAGTTCTTGCCCGAGGGCTAATTGCAGGTACAAACAACATGTAAAATAAGGAAAAATACAAAGGTGCTAGGAACTACATTTCTATGACTATGCTATGCTAGTGTACATTATACTGGTTTTGTTGGGTTAGACTTCTTCTCTTAAGGCAGTGGAAGACGAATTTACCCACTTCTTTTATAATGCGTGGGTTCTTTGATTTTGATAGTAGGATTGATTTTTCATTGTCAGGAATAGTTGGAAAGTAAGCGTGTATTTTGGATACACTCATAAATAGTTGGTTTCTTATATCATCATAAAAAGAACAATTAGTGATAAAATGACTCTCGTCTTCCACAGCATTTGAGGGGCAATATTTACAAATCCTCTCGGACACAGGTAGCTTCATATATCTCCCCTTTTCTATTTCCAGGGGATGGGCACTAATTCTAATCTTACTGGTAGCTGAACGCTGCTCAAAGTCACAAAGGTTCGAGATATTTCTCTATACAATATTCGGTTTTAAATTTTCTGTAAAATCTAAGCTTGCCAGTATCGGCAGACAGATTATGGAAGAAAGTTTGAATATACATATCTGAAAACCTTGTCCTTAATAGATTGCATATATGTTGAGGATCATAGTTAGTGCTATCACCATATAATAAGTATGAGTAGCCACAGTGATCGAAGATCTCCTTAACTCGCTGTAATAATGTCCGTCGACGACTATTTGTCAGAGATGCATGTTGTAATCGGAGAGCATCAACTTGCAGCGGGTGTGTATCGGAGTCTAGTTGTGTTAAGTGTGTCCAAAATTTTACAGTGTGCGCAGGGATATATCTAAATCTAGTGGGAACCTTCCTAGTTCTGCTCTGGCTGCTACAATTACTACTGTTCCTGCGCACACCAAGTACATTCTTGCAGAAGCGGTTATGGGAATTTTCAATAGGTGAGGTGTCATTTATAGGGTCTTTACCCCAGATTTCAAATCCATACAGAAGTATTGGTTTAATACAAGTGTCGAATATAGTCATCGAACCAGTTTCAGGCCGGCTAGTGGTCCACAAATGCTTTGAATATGATCATTATTGTTTGTTTATTTGTTTGCACAAAATACATGAAGCAATACAGAAAAAGAATACATAAAAACAGTACAGGTGCAGGAGGAGGGGAAAACCGTAATATTGGCTTATACTAAGCCTTTCTCCTCTATACAAAACAATACAAATAATAGTCAATAAAGTAGCACATGGGATAACGATAATAATACAAAGAACAATCAAATAATAATGATAGAAAGATAATTTGAGATACGATAATATCTGAGACTACTGTAAGGGGCTAGGGTGGGTTATGAGATGGGATTTCAGGGCACTTTTAAACATAAGAAAAGAAGAAGTTTTATGTATATTTGGCTGAATGCTGTTCCATATTGTGACACATCTGTATGCTACGGAGGACTGCGCTAATGATGTGCGGAAGAGAGGAATGAATAGTGGATTTCTTTGCCTGGCATGATAGTTGTGTACAAGTGAATTAGGGTTTAGAAAATTTTCGAATACCGGGGAGATTATATACACAGTGGAAGCCAGTTAATTGCACCTCGGATAAACGCACACTTGGGTATTTACACGGAATCCCAAAATCCCAAAACGTCTCCCATTCACTACATTGTTAGTGACTTCGCTTATCTGCACGACAAAAAATCACCAACGCCGGATGATTAATATTGGGATCAAAAGAAAACGACATTGTGGGGTCGGCACCATGAAGAGTCAAGAACTCACCTTGCTGACAGGTTTGTCCTGTCCATCGAGGCGAACATTTGCAGATGTACCCACCATAATTGTTCACACACTGTCCGTTTGTACAATGGTTTTTGGCGCACTCATTCACGTCTGTATGATATTAGAAACGTTTCTGTCACCAAAAATATTTTCAACAGACGAATGCCAGAACACAGACGCTAGGACAAAGAGTGAAGAAACACATGAAGGAAAAAAAACGATAATATATACGCAGGCATTTTAAGCCAGAGCCTACCCTCTGCTTGGACAGTACAGCATTACATCCCATAAATTCCGTGTGTGAATTCATCAGCTAGCAAAAATTTACGATCTTAAGTTAAAATCAAGCGATCAAGGCCTCTTCTTGTTCGATTTTAACCGTAACTTTTTTAAACGATATCAAAAATAATTCTATTAAGATTATCATCTTGAGTGTAAAATATTCACCTTGCTGACAGTTTTGCCCAGTCCATCCGGTAAGACAAATGCAGTTGTAGCCACCATCTTTGTTCACACAACGTCCGTGTTTGCACGGTTGCATCACACATTCATTCAAATCTGTATAAAAACAGAAATTGTACATTATGGTCTGTTGAGGCTTGATATTGGCATCAAACCAGTTTCAGGCCCGCTAGTAGTCCACAAATGCTGTGTGATCATTATTGACAAATGTACTCGCCTTGCTGACAGTTCTGCCCAGTCCATCCAGGAAAGCAAGTGCAGTTGTATCCGCCATCTTTGTTCATACAGCGGCCATGTTGGCACGGTTTCTTTGCACATTCATTTAAGTCTGTGTAAAATGGAAATTATGATACGTTTTGCCGGCTAGTAGTAATATAGTCATCGAACCAGTTTCAGGCCGGCTAGTAGTCTACAAATGCTTTGTATATGATCATTATTGTTTGTTTATTTGTTTTCACAAATAATGAATCAATACAGAAAAAGAATACAGGACGAGGGGAAAACCGTAATATTGGCTTATACTAAGACTTTCTCCTCTGGGATTTCAGGGCACTTTTAAACGTAAGAAAAGAAGAAGTTTTATGTATATTTGGCTGAGAAATACATTTTGTTGACACAAAATGCACCATGCATATTTCTATGTAATAAGATGTTTTATGTCAAGAACTCACCTTGCTGACAGTTCTGTCCAGTCCATCCAGGTGAGCAGATGCAGTTGTACCCACCGTCATTGTTCATACACTGTCCGTTTGTACAAGGGTTGTTGGCGCACTCATTCACGTCTGTGTGATAATGAAACATTTTAATAAACTTGGTTCTTAGAATCCAGACATTATGTTTTAAAAGTCGAATTGCGCCAGAAATTCCTTTGAAATGACGTCACCAAATTGACTGTAGACCAACAGTATAGAAGCATATTTTGTTCACACAAAATGTACTATACAGATTCCGAAGAGATTTCTAGAGTAATAACATGCTTTATATAAAAGAACTCACCTTGCTGACAGTTCTGCCCAGTCCATCCAGGCGAGCAGGTGCAGATATAACCACCACCATCATTGTTCACACACTGTCCGTTTGGACAAGGGTTTTGGGCGCACTCATTTACGTCTGTATGGTAATGGAAACATTTCTGTCACCAAAAATATTTTTAACAGACGAATGCCAGAACACAGACGCTAGGACAAATAGTGAAGAAACACATGAAGGAAAAAGGACGATATTATACACGCAGACATTTTAAGACATCAATTGTATCTAAGACCTGTGCTTAGCTCATCTTGCTGACAGTTCTGTCCAGTCCATCCACTGTTGCAGGTGCACATGTATCCACCATCTTTGTTCGCACAAACCCCATGATGACATGGATTCCCTTCAGTGGTGCACTCATTTACGTCTGTGTAAACGGAAAATGAGATTTTCACTTACTCTCCGAGCAGAGCTAGAGGTAAGGCTCTGCGACCATCATCATCATCATCATCATCGGTCGACGTGATCAAATGTAGACATGTTCGCACATGTCTACACACGACGGGGTTATACCGCCCCTTACGGGGTGACATACCCTTTCGTAGGCTAATTACAAGACGGGGATGCGCCAGGTCTCCCGTCCGGGTGAATGATGTAATTCACCATGTGGCTGATACGAGACAGAGGTTCGCCAGGCCTCCATCCGGGTGATTTGAAGTGAATCACCAACTCCCGACAGAAGGATTTGCACCAACGCACACCGCACCATCGCACGTGTGGGGGTTCTTTAACGTGCATGGGGTATGGCTCTCCCCATACACGGGACCTCCATTTAACGTCCTATCCGAGGGACGACTCATTTTTCACTTGAGTAAAGTGAGGAAAGTCGTGTAAAGTGCCTTTCCCAAGGGCACAAGACCGGCAACACGGTAGGCGGATTCGAACCGGCGACCTCTCGATCACGGGCCGAATACAATACCACTGTGCTACGCGGCCCCACGGCTCTGCGACCAGGCTGCTTTTTTTAACGTTTTTTAGAAAGCCGTTTTATCGGGCATTTTATTTTGTATTGTATGTCGATATACAAATTACAATACAAACTAGAAAGCCCGATAAAAACGACTAAAAAACAGCCGGAGCCTAACCTCTGATTGGAGAGTACAGCATTACATCCCATAAATCCCGTGTGTGAATTCATCAGCTAGCAAAAAGTTACAGTTTAAAGTTAAAGTCAAGCGATCAAGGCCTCTTCTTGTTTGATTTTAACCGTTACTTTTTGAAACGATTTCAAAAATTATTCTATTTAGATTATCATCTTGAGTGTAAAAAAAGAACTCACCTTGCTGACAGTTTTGCCCAGTCCATCCGGTAAGACAAATGCAGTTGTAGCCACCATCTTTGTTCACACAGCGTCCATGTTTGCACGGTTGCATCACACATTCATTCAAATATGTGTAAAAACAGAAATTGTACATTATGTTCTGTTGAGGCTTGATGTTGGCCTTAAACCAGTTTCAGGCCCGCTAGTAGTCCACAAATGCTGTGTGATCATTATTGACAAAAGTACTCGCCTTGCTGACAGTTCTGCCCAGTCCATCCAGAAAAGCAAGTGCAGTTGTATCCGCCATCTTTGTTCACACAGCGGCCATGTTGGCACGGTTTCTTTGCACATTCATTTAGGTCTGTGTAAAATGGAAATTGTGAATACGTTTTGCCAATGCTTGCCATAATATAGTCATCGAACCAGTTTCAGGCCGGCTAGTAGTCCACAAATGCTTTGTATATGATCATTATTGTCTGTTTATTTGTTTGCACAAAATACATGAATCAATACAGAAAAAGAATACATAAAAACAGTACAGGTGCAGGAGGAGGGGAAAACCGTAATATTGGCTTATACTAAGCCTTTCTCCTCTATACTAAACAATACAAATAATAGTCAACAAAGTAACACATGGGATAACGATAATATAATAATACAAAGAATAATCAAATAATAATGATAGAAAGGTAATTTGACATACGATACTATCTGAGACTACTGCAAGGGGCTAGGGTGGGTTATGAGATGGGATTTCAGGGTACTTTTAAGAAAAGAAGAAGTTTTATGTATATTTGGCTGAATGTTGTTCCATATTGTGACACATCTGTATGTTACGGAGGACTGCGCTAATGATGTGCGGAAGAGAGGAATATGTAGTTGATTTCTTTGCCTGGCATGATAGTTGTGTACAAGTGAATTAGGGTTTAGAAAATTTTCGAATACCGGGGAGATTATATATACTAATTTGCAACTTATTGATATCATACGTATTCAATATTTTTAATCTTAGAAATGGGGGGCTGTATGTAAGAGAAAATCAGAGGCAGTGGCTATTCGCGTGAATTTCTTGACAAATGTCCTCGCCTTGCTGACAGTTTTGTCCAGTCCATCCAGGGAGGCAAGTGTAGTTGTATCCGCCATTTTTGTTCACACAGCGGCCATGTTGGCACGGTTTCTTTGCACATTCATTTACGTCTGTGTAAAATGGAAATTGTGAATCCATTTGGACAATGCTTCCTGGCGCATACATTTATGTTTCCTAAACGATTGGGTTATAGTCTGTACAAGTTATAACTTTGTCCAATGAGGAAAAAGACCTATAGCGAGTAGGATAACTCATATTAGGAATTTTGTTTTCGGAATTCAATCCAGAAACAAACATACCAGATTTACTTTGCGACCAACCAAAATAAGTTCCAGCAAGAAGGCTGTGTTGCAGACATATGTGTTTGGTTTCACGCTAGGTGCGATTCACGGTGGCTCAGCTTGTGGTTAATATTTTGTCATTTTTCTGTGTTCTGGAAAAAAGTCCGACCCTGTTTTTAACGTCTTGACTAACTTCCTTTCAATTATGAAACTCATTTTCATTCTCATTTTCATATTGTCGTAGTTATGTGAGCTGTTTCTTGTAGTTGTTTTGAAAACACTACCGTCTACTACCACGGAAATGGAGGCAATGTTGAGCCAAGTAACATCAGAGCGGTTTTTGATAACAAAATGGCCGCGGAAAGAAAACTCGGTAACCTGTTCACGTGCGCAATCAGTCGATTGGGCATGCAGGGCCAATTGTGATGGCACTCTCTCATTGGTTGACCAAGCAAGCCATTGCTTCTACCATATGTTACGAGTCTATTAACGGTCGCTTTTCCATACGGTATATGATATGATGAAACGCTTGGACGTAGCGGGATACTAGAAGTAAAAATAAAATCCACAACCCCCCAATTAATTATCTTATAGTTGTATATTTCAAAAATGATATCTGGGTGCCTTTGAAGCAAATATTGAGGCACACCTTCAGCAAATTTCGTGTCCACATGTAGGTTGGGCCTAAAATGGCCACAAAAAGTCATTTAAAGGCAGACGTGGAAAGAATTTTTTTTAACGCCTGACATTATCAGCCAAATGTAAGGATATGAATCAATCTGAAGATTTGACAGGAGAAATGGCCGGGAAAGACAGAATTACAACCCACATGCGTGAAATTTACGTGGTATGGTTGAAATTAACTTGTGGTATGGTTGGAATTTTCCTGCTGTATGGTTGTAATTTGATTAGATAAATATACTTATCTTCAGTACTGTGGTGTAAGTGATGGTGCACGTGCTACCAGCTTTGGATGTAAAAACGTATTTTTTTTTATATTTAAGATATCACGTCAAATGATATATGTTGAGTATTTGTGTATGTGATCACATGCATACTACACATGAGGAATACATTCATCAGTGCTGTGGTAAAAAAAAGTAATCGGTGCTAGCAGAAGTAGACGTGGAACCCGGTTCTTAAACGTTCTTATCAAATAAATGGTAAAATATCCAGACAATTATACTTTACAGCAGTCATATGGAGAGTGGGTGTGTCGGTACTAGCAGAGCTGGCAACGACGGCATGTTCTTTAACGATTGATGTCGTCCATATTAATGTGTGTTTGGCCAAAATACAGTTACTCAAGCAACTGGATATAATTTCAGAAACCTCTATTTTTTTACCGTTTACAAAATCATATCCATTTGCTTGTCATAAATGAGTAACTGCTTTTTGGTGTATCTTATTGCCTAGATGTCTAACCTTCATCGACGTAGACGTACACTGTGTTCCTATTTACGTATTTTTTGGTTTCTGGATGGGTTTGAGCTTGTTCATATTGGATATCACTAGCGGAGCTCTCAAAGACTCTAAGACAAAGTTTTATAAACCACCTAAAATATCAAAGTTGCACGTGAGTCACGATAAGGCCGTCAGTGTGGATACTGGAGTTGGAAACTTCATCGGGTTATATCAAAATGAATGTAGTCCGTATTAGAGATGACAATGGTAGGAGGTCCTGTAATATCAATCATAGCTGTTTCTCTCTCTATCTGTCTGTGTATGTGTGTGTGTGTGTGTGTGAGTGTGTGTGTGTGTGGGTGTGGGGGGGGCGGCTCAGTGTAGAACTCCCCTGAGCCTGACACTTCCCTAACTGGTACCAGAGCTCGGCCTCCATCCCCGTGGCTTCTTCTTTTTTCCTCCTTTTTTTTCTTTTTTTTTTTTTTTTTTTTTCTTACATGCTAGCATAACTGGTCCAGAACAGCAGGTCCTTTATAGGCAAAGTATCAAGACAAATAGACACTCATACTTACCATCAGTGCTGTGGAAAATGGAGCGAGGTACATCAGCCGAAGTGCTGATGATGATAATCGGTTTCGTAACATTTAACAGAGTCCGGTTACTGGAGCCTTCGATATGATTGTGCTGAAGAAAGACAATTTTGAAGCATCAATGACCCAAACCCACCCTGTCCTATATCCTACACATCTTTTTCAAGGCTGTAACTCCTAACTAAATGCGTTTGAAATCATCCTAAAGGTATGAAATTGACTTTGGTTGTGCAAAAATATTTTGACTCATGGTTGTTAATTATTTACAATCGTACGTCTTATAATTACCATTTGGATGTTGTGCCCCTGTGTGTTATGGAACAGCCCTATGAGAATTCCTGCAATAGTCGACCCTAGCAGGACAACAGTGGCAATAATGCAGAGGCACCGCTTGATAGAACAGGAGCCTGTGGAGTCCAAGCCAGTGATAGGACAAAACACAGTGATTAGAAATAGAAACAAAAAAGAAAGGATCAGAGATGGTTAACCTTTCCCCTTATGGATGCATGCTACTTGGCAAAACATGCAGTCATATTAATGCTGAATTGTTCATATTGTGAGTTTTGAACACACACACACACACACACACACACACACACACACACACACACACAAATTTAAAGATATACGTAATTTCTTTTCTACTTGAGAAAAGTGTTGGATATGTAACATGGTAGATTTAAATGTTGTAGCAACTGTAAGCATAACAAAAACATGATGTTTCCGTCCATAAAAAGAACAGCCTACACACTAACTCGTAAAATAAACTGTTTAACCAGATGGCAATTTGCCTGCTACCAGTTGTAACGGATGGGTTTATGAGACAATAAGATAGCTCAAACCCCTCTACCAAATGGTCTATGAGCCTAACAAAAGAGTTTTCAATCTTGTTATAATTTCTAACCTATTACATTGGAGAAAGAGGGAAAGTTCAAGACTTGTAAAAGAGACTGTTAACATAGAACTAGCCAGTGCTGACACCATATTGTATCAAGTACAAAACACAACGCTGAGTCGGAAACAGAGGAGACAGTATTCTACCAAAGGGCAAAGGGTATTAAGTCAATCCACGCTTACATTCACCACCGATCAGCATGCTTAAGAGAAAACGCTAAACAAAAAACAGAAAATATCGTCTGAAAACTGAGAGCATCACATGACATCATAAATAATAGCGTAGTCTTACATTTGTCTGCCTGTTGACGACCGCTTGCAGCATACATCGGATTTGCACGAAGACCGTCCGCATCCGGAGGATTCCGAAGATGATGTACACCAGCGTTGCCTTTAGGTATGTTAGGTGGGATCCGGGGATCGTTGTCATCGCGGACATTCCTATTGTTCTCCGAAGGGCGATTCTCGTCAAAGGTACCGTTTTGCGACTCGGCCAAATGTTCGTCCGACACGTTTGGATCAGTCGTTGTACTCTGAGGAGCTCCAGACACTCCCAAAGATGTTACTTTACGATCTGTTCCGTCCGCCGTCGTGCCTTTTTCTGCCTGTTGACGACCGCTTGCAGCGTACATCGGATTTGCACGAAGACCGTCCGGAGGATTTTGAAGATGATGTACCCCAGCGTTGCCTCTAGGTATGTTGGAGGGAATCCCTGGACCATTGTCATCGCGAACATCAATATTGTCCTCTGGAGGGCAATTCTCAACAAAGTTACTGTTATGCGACTCGACCAAAGGTTCGTCAGACACGTTTGGATCAGTCGTTGAACTCTGAGGAGGTCCCGAATCTCCTGAAGATGTTACTACTTCACGATTTGTTTCGTCTGTATACGTGTATGTAACAGAGCACGGTTCCATGTCGCCAAACACGTAAAAATGGCTGGTTCCATATTCATCATGCTGTTTGCATGCTTCAGTGACTCTGTCGGTTTGGTCGTTGAAAATTGTGTTTTGTGCCACGACTTCGGATTCCTGCTCCGTATCCATGTCTTGATTATTTATTTCCGTGTGACGCGATTTGTCTATACACAAACCACACAATGACAATTCATTGTTGGACCGGTCCCAAAAAACGGACCTGAAAAAAAAACAGTGGACCGTATTTTTGACAGAGTAGAAAATGATCAACTAACATCAATGCTTTCGGTTCAAGAAAATAACAAGTGCGAAGCATAGTAGAGCATAGTCATACACTATGTTTAGCTAACAAGATTTAAAACGCTAGTGGTGTATATGGTGGTGTACCAAATATATTCATCTGCAGCATATCAATACTGTTTTGGGTATCACCAACTAATAAGTTTTTTGA